>NW_026862554.1:0-177351 GCF_026571515.1 Ruditapes philippinarum
AGCTTAGAGTTTCTTTAATCGGCGCAAACCATTATCAGTTTTTTTGCGAGTGGGTTGTGTGGGGGTTGCGTTCATTGAACGACGCCTTTTCCTTGTTCATCCTGTTTTGTCATATGTTAAATCGCATTGGTGAAATATTTATATAATATAGAGAGCGAGGGTAAAAACAAATTAATGCCATTTACTGTCTTACATCGCATTTGATTAGATTGGTCATTGAAAGAGAAAGACTGTGCTCCATGATGTTGGACATTTTTGATGACGTTACTCATGTCATGAAATATTTATCTATTGTGGTGTTGCATTTTTGCTAGGGTTTTAGATGTATAGAATGGGAACCGAACATCAATATTTTCTCACTATTACAAGCAGTGTGATATGAATTCTATTACACTGATATTTTTTGTATTTCACAGAAAAACTTGAAGATAAACATCATTTTTAATTTGCATTTCGTTTTGTATTTTGGGTCAAATTTAATTTTAACATTATAAAATAAAAGTCGAAGTTTTTTCTGTTGCTATTGCAAAGTAACGCCCCTTTTAAATTTTGTATCTTAGTTATCGATTATATTGAAATTTTTTTTATTGATAATTAGTATAAACCCAAGTGCATGACAAAATTTTGTATTTACATTGATTGTTTAAAAGTAAAATTTATTATTTTAAAGCTAAAAATAAAATAAAACATTAAGCTTTTTTTTAAATGAAATTTTAAAATGTCTTTTTTATTAGATTTTGTTGGTTAAAATTTAATTATAAATGTTTTTAAATTAAACTTTCATTTCAAACATTTGTTTTGTTTTTAAAATTTTTTTTTTGTGTGAAAATTATAGCTTTTTTTATGATAATATGGATGTTTACGGGATTTAGGAGGACGTATATTTTCGGCAGAATACTGCTGACAAACCGCAGTCTGCGGCCGGTTTTTACTTTCATATACATTATTATACGAGAAATGTTGAATATAGTTTAACAATATCTATAATTTTATTTAAAGCAGCACGCCTCCAGATTCACGCTAATTTTCATGAAAATTTTAAAATGAATTTAAATGTATAATATTGTGAAATACCAAAAAGGAAGCAATTTACACATTATCAATGGCACTTACAACCCACGTAAATTACCAAAAAGTGGTCAATATGCATAAATAGCCCTAACTGCGTTAGAAACGCAGTAGAAATATAGTTGTAAATACTGTAACACCAGTTATTAACCGCACATAACATATAAAATATTATTTGAATCTTGAATCATTTTGCTTTTCCTAAAATCGTAGTACATATTTCTCAAGTTTGATTTTATTGAAATATTTTGACTAATTTGGAGGCATGCAGCTTTAACATACAATTTTTAAAGATATTTTATTGGGAATGATCAGTCAACAATATAAAAATAAATCGGCTTAAAGTATTGCATGCTTCTGTCATACGATATAAATTGTTTCTAATACATATCTACAAAACATACGAAACTCCTATTACAAATATTATATTTCTTAATCAAAAAAGTCTCTTATATCTTGTTTTCATTTCTACCGCTTAACAATATATGTAATTTGATGAAAGATGAAAAGTATGAAAAGTTTCTAAACATAATATATGCAAGATGTTAAACACGATATAATGCTTTAAACATATAATGTTATAGTCTTAAAAAAGACTTTCTTTGTTTGAAGTAGGTAAAATTGTACGAAGCTGTGTTTTAATAAAAATAACATTTCTACAGCTTAACAATATACGTCGTTCGATTAAAGATTGAATGAGAAAGTACTATTATTGAATTATTCAATATACCAAGTGTTTTTATACAATTATACACTGATAATTTTGTTGATGATTCAATAACGCTATACCAATTTTGCAAATATTGGGACTAAACTCTTTCAATTATCATATTAAGCTCATTTAAAATGAATATTTGTACCCATCAAAAAATTAAGGATTTTGACATACCTTGTTTCAGGCATATTAATAATTTTAAGCCAATACTTCAAGCAACGCACATAAGGATATACATAGAGATGTAAATGGCACATTCCCAAAGTGAAAAGGCATTACATAAGTTTTTATTCACGGGTCTTTACAAATATTTTTTCAAGCATAAATATGTACATGTTTGATACATTAAACTAAAAGGCTACCTTATAGCATGACCGGTAACACTTGGCTATCAAAAAATTTGAAAACGCTGAGTCTGATAATTGTCCACATTTATTCATAGAATATGAAATACAATTTACAACACGTTTCCCTTTTATAACATTTTCAATGGTCATATATTTAAAAAAAGAGCTTGAAAAAAGATATTCCAACATAAGTTAACTACTGTACTACATCGAAATTAGTACAAAGCAAAGTGCCAATGTTTCGAACCTGCTTGTTTCCCCCTCTGTTGAAGACAATGGCCTTCGTTGTTTTGTAATGTTAACTCTTACAGGTGATTTGGACATATCTGATTTAATGTTTATTTTTGATTGTATCAAATGACCGTGAGCTACGTCAGAGATAAGGGCTATATTGTCGACAAACCCCGATTTGAAATAAAATAAATCTTATATGTAGGGTGACCAGATGTTTGTTTAAATTTCACACACAGTTATTAAACGGTGGTCATTTCAATATCTGAAGAGCGTGCTCTTTTTTGTTCCTTGCAAAATAGTGAACGAAATGTTAATTTGAAATGTGTGGAACATATATACATTACGCACAATTTAACAGAGGCGTTGAATTGCATGAAGATGTGAAAAATACTTGTGAAGAGAAAAAGGCTTGCAAATTTGTCAGGATCATGATTCATATATACAATTTTGTTTGGTAACATTAATCTAAAAACCATAATTACGCCGTTTGGAATATGCAAGATTACAAATATAAGAGCCAAATAAAGGAATATAATTGTTTTTTCTTTGTTATACTTCCGTTGATTAACAATTACGGCATGGCTGCTGAAATCAATAATCATTGAATTTGGCATATATTTCAATTTATGATATATCAGTACAATACACGTACTTACTAAGATAATTGGTATGTGCATATAAAAGATATGTTCAATATGAATCCAAAACCTTTGTGTAAATTCAGTGTTTATGCACACTCCAGCTTGCTCTTTATTTTCAGATGTGGCCGCGCTTTTAATAAGATATGGTATAAAAAGTAGAATACAGAACAGTAATATAAGAAAACGATTTTTCTTTGCATTTCGTATTGAATGGAAACAAACATATTTAGAAGGAAACTGTATCGCAAAAAGTCTTTCTAATGACCATAGCACCATGACGAGGTTAGAGTATGTCTTTGCTGAAGATTGAGTATAAATCATAAATCTACAAATGTTCTTATCTACAGAGAGTGCGTAATTTTCAAGCATCTGTAATATGAATCTTGTTGTAACTGTTACTAGATCTGCATATGCTAACGCAATCACATATATGTCTGTTAGGTGAACATGTCTCGTATGTATCAGAGTTACAATTGTTAACATGTTTGTTATAAAGCCAGAAATAAAAGTTACATAATAAGAAATTCGTATTAAAATCTTAGATAATTGATATGCAGGGAAATCCATGAATGTAACACGTATATTTGATGTGTTTTCTGTTGAATATTCTGTCGACAAAGGCATTCCAAATGTTGTACATTTTTCTCGATGAAGACAACGACGAAGGCTGTCATTCAGATTACTAATGGCGCTATGCTTTAATTGATCAGATTTTCTTTTGCCGACATTTGATGTTGCTTCTTTCTCTTCTAAGGTATTTGAAAGTTGTGCAGCATACTTTACAGGAAATGTACTGATGGTGACAATAATGACAAACACATACGTTATACCATAAACCTGAAATAACAAAAATGTTGTTTTGTCAATATTATGGTTTATATAGGAATTGGTATCTCAAAAAGAGTCCTTTTATTTCAAATTAATTTTAAATAAATAAATGCTGATAAATTAAATAATTTAAAAGAACGACATAATATTTGTTTATTTTAAAACTTAATTTGTTAAAATCTTTTGTTGTTTTATTGAATAATCTCATACAAAAACAAACACCAGTCCTTGTCTTGATGAAATTGGTTTGTTTAGCTACAAGAAGTACGAAGTGTTTTATTTGTAGTATACTTTCTTGAAACGATATTTTCATACTATTTTAGCTAGAAAAAAATAGTTCAGGTTATTTGTTATATACATTTTTATAATTCTTTATACTTTCAGTAATAAAAACCCCAGTATAAAAATAAGTAACATACAATATGCGGAGATCTGTGTCTGTTTTGTTTTACTTCGTTAGATTTTACGCAAATGTTTCTGCATAAACAAAATGGATCCAAAAACAAACACAACGGATCGTGTACTAATTTTTTTTGCGAAAATTATTACCATATTTGTCGTCAAATATTTTTGTGCTGAAATAATACATTTGATCACTATGTTAAAATTTATTTGTTAATGTATTTATAACTATTTAAAATTGCCATCATATACTGCATGGTTCTTGAATTCTTAAAGAGACAGAACAATTTGAACACAATTGCACATCTCTTACTTTCCCCAAAGCTATCAATAGTACTAATTGTTATAAATACTAAAAGTGATGCTCAAAAGAAAGATGATGCAATAAATAATCAAATGAATATAAAACACAGATAGGTATTTTAAACAACGATAATAAATGTATACGTGGGCTGTTCGAAAAGAATTGCTTATTGTCCTCTATCTCGTGATCCACGTGGGGCACGATAAAAACCAATACATACCTGTATAGGGTAATTCAATACCTACACAACGGTGTATAAATGTACATGTGAGACTAAGTGTAAGACATACAATTTGCCATTTAAATACATGCAGTCATTGCCCATTGGCCACTGTAGTAAAACTGGTTTGTAGAAGCATCGACAAAAAAGATAAAATACGGGCTTACATCTCGCTCAGAACTGGGTTGCTCTTTGAAGCAGTTGATGACTGAAATCTCTACTGCTTATGGGCCTTCTTGTGTGTCTTATGACACAGTTAGGCGATGAAAAAAGAAATTTGAGTCTGGTGTAGAGTGCATCAAAAATGCACCAAAATAAGGTATGCCAAAATCTGCATCTAGTAACGAAATCGTTTCCAAAATAAAGGATGTCATTGAAGGAGATGCCAGATTTACAGTTCGTGATATTGCACGAAAGGTAGGCATATCACTATCAACGGTTCACTTTATTTTGAAGAAGCATTTGAAAGTCAGAAAAAATTCTGCTAGATGGGTGCCACATCTGTTGACCGATGAGCAAAAGAGGCAACGGGTTAAGGTGGCCAACAAGCTGCTTCAAATGTATTCAAAATTTGACAAAAAAAAGGTTTGTCAATGGCGTCATATGTGATGAAACTTGGGTCCATTAACGACGCCCTGTCACTGATTTAAAGCATATCCGTCTTCTACATGACGATTCCCCCGCTCATACCACCGCAATAGTTTCGGCGTTTTTGAAAAAAGAAAAAGTAAATGTTTTTCCTCACCCCCGTATTCTTTCTTTTTGTTTCCGAAATTGAAATCCTTCCTTGCTGGGCGGAAATACAAGTCCCGACAGGCACTTGGATCTGCCATTCACCAGTACCTTATTACTGTCCCCAAATCAGCGTACCGTGACGCCTTCAAGAAAGGGATACATCGGCGGCATTTGTGCATTTCTAGCCACGAGGAGCACTTCGAGGGCATGAAATGAACACTTTTGATCTAACTTGAAATTTGAATTATCCAGATAGAAATAAGCAATACATTTCGAACATCCCTCGTACATAACAAATATAAATTAAGGCACTAATTATAGGCATAAAAAACGAAGACAATGAGGAATGAATGATGGATGAATATAAAACAAACAAAATAGTATGCATATAATACAAGAAATATTAATAGAAATAATAGAATATAAAGCAAAATATAATACAAGAAACAATTTAAGGAATGTTTACCAAAATAGTACAAGAAGTTGTGATAAAAAATCAAGCAAGGAAAAGTACTCACGTATGGCATAATTGACAAATCTCTTATCAGCAAAATTATCTAAAACATATATATATCTTAAACCTGAGCACGTTCATAAGTTACTACAACAATGAAATATATTTTTGTTAAAACACTGTCATTATTAGTTATAAAGCACTTTCTGAACGATCTTATCTCGTAGACGTTTGTTTAAAGGTCTCGACTCACGAATTTGCACGAAAGATGAAGATAACTTAAAGTACCAGAGTTCAATTCGAGGCCTCATAAATTAAAAAGCAAGGCAAATTTATTGCAGACATTTCATTTAATACTTCTTTGTAATTCATGTTTGAAGCACTGTGGCAGAAAATATTGTCCTCCTTTTCATTATAACAAAGGAGTTAATTAACTACCAGGACGAACATTATTTCTTAGTCATCACTTTGATAAAGGAAATTCGGGTCAATAGGGTGTAGCAATAAGTCAAATTAATAATTACTGATAGTTAAGGAAATTTACTTAAAATTTAAATGCCTGAACGAATTCACATAAAACTTCCACCACATTTCCCTGTACTCTATCAATTAATCATTATTCAAAGGTGATCTTAGATATTGAACAATATTTACCTTATATTGAAACGCGAAATAAAAAAGTTTTTTCTTTCTTTTTTTTTTGTTATTCTTCCATAGCAGACTGTCGTTTTTTTACCTATTCCGGAAATTTCATCTGGCATGCGGGTGCCAGATGAGTCGCGTTCCATACAACAACGTCATTTTAGCGCATTTTATGAATGAACTGCGTTAAAATGACGTCATTTTTAGAAGGAACTAGGTGCTAAGAATGACGTCATTTCCCAATTAATATCATAGTTGTAAATTCATACGCTATTGTAAGAAAGTAGTTATGGATGCAATGACTTAAATTTCCATGAACAAATATCGTATTGACGTAAACCATTTTAAATATAAGATGATATGGCAGAATATGCAAGAAATAAATTTCTCAAATATGTTTGCGGTTCATTTTGGAATATCCGTCAATAGTGGACCCCGACCATTGGGCAGTAACAAGGTTATGGGCTGGGTTCCCTTCGGGACGGATATTCCATTCTGAACCGCAACAAATGGCACATAATTATTCTTAACAATATATAACACGGTATTCTAATTTATTTTTGCACCTATTGAAGCACAAGGGTAACAAATTGGTTAAGACGCTCAAACGTGAGTAAAGCGTTTATATTTCATATAAAACGTGTGTAATATATTAGAATTATCATTTTAGGATGTTTTAGATTTATTTGTTCATTTGATTTTAGCACTTTAACTTAAAATCTTCAGCTAAAAAAGTGGCACTTGTTTGCGCAATGTCTTTGTCTATAAATATATATACACATATACGTATAAGTTTACTCTTTCTTGTAGTAATTGATTTAAGTGTCAATGTCTTATCGTTATATTATATATACAATTTTTTTATTACTAATGGGATATTCTAATACAGCTAGTGAAAGATGGCATGGAACGGCTGAATTATGCATGTGTAACGTAGGAAAGCTAGTGTCAATTAAAGTGAACAGCAGAAATCAATCTTAGAGTTAACTTTTTTGTTATTTTGAAAGCAATTCGAACGATTATGAATATCTTCAAGATAAAAGACAAATCAGATCAGTAATTACGAGCATTAGTTTTAAATCTGATAAGCGCATGAAAACAAGTATTGGTAGATAATTATATTTGTACGAGAAATATCATCCAACAAGCAATTAGAACACAATATTTATTTGTCTGCAACTGTTTTAATTTTATTATTTTTCTTACAGAAATGACGGGATGAGCATCTGCTTTTTGCTTACATATGCATGACATTTAGCGAATAATAATTGAATGCGAACATGCAGTTCATGGTAAAAGGTCATCTCCCGTTGTTACTGTTTCAACCGTTACACAAAGAAAACCAGTCCTAAGGAAACATTAAAAAGGAAAGTAGTCGATGACTTTATAGATAGTTTAAATTATATCGGTAATTGTTTAATTAACAAAGAGAAAAATATACAATGTATAAATGGTACATAATTTTTATATAATATTACATCATAAGAATGTAACCTCTTTCTGTGTTGAAACATAAAATAACAAGTTTGATGTACTAACTCTAAATCAATTTAACCATGGGCTTTAAAACAATACATTATAAATCGAAGCAGATATTCTAGCTTAAAATAAAAAAATGAAAAGAAGTACAAATAAATACAAGGAAAAAGAATAAGTGAAAAAAGGATAAGTAGTAGTATACATACTTAAAAGACGTTGTAACGTAAAATTAAAACATATACAATACTATTCTATTATTATATAGGACAAGCAATTTGTGATTTACACCAACAATGTAAAGATTGAGTCTTACCAATACTACATTAATCTGACATGACACAAACGTTGAAAAACTGAGAGAAGAAGAAAACGCTTTAACTATATTGACGATAATTGTAAAGCTGTTCACCTTTCTTAACTTACATGTTTTAATCGCAAGTATCAAGCTTTCTACAGTTTCATTTGACTTAAAGCGTTCATGGACCGAGTACATATTCTAGATAATCCAGAAATACCCGTGATTAAGCCAAAAATTTAATCAAATTTTTCAAAGTTTTTTTGTTCTCACTATTTGGTGCATTATGAAATTTGAACGAACGTAGCTTTCTACACGATGCGCAGCTGTCGCATTTCAATGGTTATTTAAGGTGACATGGGATGGTATTTAATGCTATTAAATTAAAAGTATTTTGCCGTTAAATAGTCTAAACATCAATCTTTGTCAATGTGTAAATTTAGTAAAGAAAACAAAACATTTATCAGAATTTTAAACAAATTCCGGGTAATCTGGATCATCCCTCGTAACGTTTACAAACATAATTCAAGACAAATGCATGATTTTTCATCAACACCATGGTTTGCCAAGCATATGTTCAACTGAAAACAAATTACCAATATCTTAAGAATCCCCTGACCCACAGTCTTCATATTTGGCATTGAAGTTATTTGTGACCATTAGATGACCCCTTTTGATTTTGAGATCACTGGTCAAAGATCTTAGGAGGGGCATTGACTTCAAAAAGTGTGTCCGCCCAATATGTTAAGAATCCTTTGACCCAAAGGTTGATCATGACCATATAGTGACCCCTATTGATTTTGAAGTTACTGGGTTAAAGGTCAAGGTAACAGGGGCTTTGAGTTCAAAAAGCTTGTCCGCCCAATTGCTTAAGAATGCTTTGGTCAAACGTCTTCATATTTGGTATTAAGGTTGGTTATGACTAGTAAAAGACACCTATTGATTTTTAGGTGACTGTGTCAAAGGTCAAGGTCACAGTGGTTTTTACTGCAATATATTGTCTGCTCAAATGCTTAAGAATGCCTATTGATTTTGACATTTTTACATCTGAAGCATATTATTATGTTTTTTTATATATTCATCAGTAAACACCTCCAGGCAAAGCTTCATGGGGATATTCAAGTCAAAAAGTGGCTTCAGTTTTGAGGTCAGTAGGTCAAAAGTAAAGGTCACTTTGATCTTTGCCATTTAAAGCATGTAGAATACATAATTTTGCATTGCACTAGCTTACTACCCGTAAATTTAGCAGGGAGGTTGTCCTTGAGCTCTAAATGACCACTATTGATCCCGAAAAAGTGGTAGGTAGGGGGAATTCACGCCATGACAGTGGCAGTTCTAGTTATTTATATTTTTTGATTGTAGGTTAGTCATGGTGTAGTTCTTTAAAACGTTTAAAGCGTATGCTAGTTTTACATATAGAAACAAAACACAATTAAAGCTGAATAATTGAATTCATCAAAAGTTGTTTGATTATATTAGAAAATAATTAGAAAATATTTGAAACGGCCCATATCTTATAAAACATTCTTACTAAAACCTATTGTTAACAATATAAATATTCGAAGTTTATTTCATTTTTGCGTGCCAGTCACCGGAGATTTGTGGAGGTTTCTTTGAACTTCAAATTGTATTAGCTCATCCATGTTATACTATTTTATTTATTGCTCATTTACCAATATTGCTCATGCGTACACAACTGACTTTTTGATATTATAGCTAATTTGAAAGTAATAACATTCCTAGAAGAAAAGTCTTAATATTGTTTAAATTGTTACAATACGAAAGCCTAATAGCATCAAATGAAAAAAAAATTGGTAAGGCGTTATAACGCAAAACGAAAGGTGTAATAACGTGGAAAATGTGTTATAATGCGAATAAATGCGTAGTTATGCGAAAAAGGCGTAATAACGCGAAACAAAAGGCATAGTTACGCTAAAAAGGCGTAGTTACGCGAACCAATTAGCGTATTAACGCGAATTAAAAGGCGTTATTACGCAAAAAGGCATTATAACACGAAGCGAAAGGCGCATTCACGTGAATAAAAATGCGAAATAACACGAATAAAGGCATAAGAACGCGAACATTAAGGCGTAATAACGTGAACCAAAAGGCGTAATAACGCAAATCAAAAGGTGTTATGACGCAAATTAAATACCATTTAAATTCTAACCAGTGGCCTAGTAATTCAAGAAAAGAAGAACAATGTTGATCTAAATGAATTGATAAAGATGTGCTTTTTATTTTCAATGCTGTATGGATACGTCCAAATGCCAAAGTATTATTTTTTAATCTCTTATTAGGAAATGCTTATATCAGATTAGAGGTTAACTTTCACCCAATTATTAGATACTTTTCTACAAAGACAAAAGAAGACAATGTCTCCTAATTATGACTTAACTTAAAAACACTACACACTTTTAAGCCTATAACCTTACCTTAATAGCTTAATTAGGAGCGACATTCACATAATTAGATACTACTACAGGTTATAAGGTAATTATACAAGACACATCCGTAGATGATTGAACATATGACGCACATATAAAATGAGATAAGATAAGGAAATAAATTTATTTACTATTATAGTGGCATGTGTAAAATCAATGATGTGATACGTGTGAATTAATAGGAGCAGCTGTATTTACATTCTGCCCAATGGACCTAAAAGTCACAAAGTCACCTAATATTGACAGATATCAAAGAATCTTCATTAGTGTGTGACAAATAGTTTAAATTATTAATGCGCAAATAGAATGATAGTTATTGTAAATGTATATTATATTATATACGAGTTTAAATCTTGAGCAATAAATTCAGATCAATATTGGTCTTCCGTTCTCACGTTACTAGGTCATTTGATAAGTATAAATATGGTATTAAATTGACATTGTAATGCGTTTTCATTTGCGTTAATACGCCTTTTGGTTCGCATAAATACGCCTTTATTGGCGTTACTACGCCTTTATTTAAGTTACTCGCGTAGTTATGTCTTTTGATTCGCGTAATAACGCCTTTAATCGCATTACTACGCCTTTTGATTTACATTATCACGCCTTTTGATTTGCGTTATAAAGCAAATAAATGTTTTATTACGCCTTTTGATTCGCGTTATAACGCCATTATTTCGCGTTATTACACATTTTGATTCACTTAATTACGTATACCGATTTGCTTTTAACGCCTTTTGCGTTATTACGCCTTTATTCGCGTTATGACACCTTTTGATTTGCAAAATTACGTCTTTTAATTCGCGTTATAACGCCTATTTTCGCGTAACTTTGCTTTTTTCTCGTTATTACGCCTTTTGATTCACGTTATTACGCTTTTTGATTCGCGGTACACATGTAACGGCTTTATTTGCGTATTACACCTTTACATTTTCATTTTTTTTTTAATTTTATTTGACACTATTCGGCTTCCGTATTATAAAGTACTTTAATTGTTCATTACTTATTTTTAGTTAAAAATTCACAATATCCATATCTTTGATATATTTCCACTTATTTATATTCGTTACCAATATTCAGAAGTATCTACAAATGACTGTTTTTATGTATGCATGTTGAGAGTTCTGTATTAGCAAAATTGGCGAGGCCGTAGCTGGTTTATACAACTACCGACAAGTAAACTCCGCAAGACCGAGTCTGCGACATTTTCATTTAGACGAGTTAATCGGACTTTCATATATCAATTGTAGACTATTTTATAATATCATGACGGATTTTGTAGATTTCGAAAAGAGAGTACAGTTTTTATAGATTGTGCAAAGAGGGTACCGATAACTATGGATATGCACCGTGAATATAGTATTTAAGTAAAAACCCTTGTGCCACCCATCAAACATACATCTTGAATTGAAAATGTTATTTTTTCTTTGCGTAAAAAACTTTCTTACACTTTGCAAGATTAAAAAGAAACTTTTTTATAACAAATTATTGTACACAATGGCTCACCATTATCTGTCAATTAATTGAGTTTTCTTTAAACCTTTAGATCACTTTCAAGGTCAGATAAGTCATAATCAAGTAATGTCTCTTCTCGAAAGAGTAAATGGGATATATCTGTTTTTAAGAAACATGTATATTGAACGTAAATAAATAAAATGTTGCAGAACAATATAATATCCTGATATTTTAAGCAAAGACTTTGTGCTTCGCCGTTCATTCTATGGGAATGCACGAACATATGTCTTTCATAAAAATATGCCCTTTATAAGCTCAAACAACTATCTTTTAAAATAAAGACAGCAGATAAATGGCATTAGGCAGCAGTATTAATTTCCTCTCGAGCCATGACATAGGTTCAGATAATTTACGAATTTTGTTGTATCTTAAAGGTTTCCTCCAATTTGTTCAGCTTTTTATTGTAGGATATTCGTGAAAATTAACTTATAAATAGGTTACAGTTTTAAGGTAATGATGATTTAAGTTCTACAATAGCACAAAGCAAACGACCGAGCCACCGCAAAGGGCTTATAATCATCACTTGAAGCAGACTGATGAATACCTATCTTTGAATCCCAAAAAGACACCAAGTGCAATTACTGGGCGAATTGTTTATTTTGAAACTGTTTTCAGTGATGATATAACAATGTGTTAGACTGTGTCTTAATGATCTTTATGTTGTTGTTGAAAATAACGACAATTAATATACAACAATCAACGCCAGTATCTTTTTAGGACAGTTTAATATTGTCTTTGGTAGCCAGAAGCGTAAAAATCTAACACAATCTCACATAATAGGAGATAACTACTATAATTACAGAAATATACACATGCAGCAATGCTAAAGACACATTAGTAAAAAGAAGAAAACACAACAATACAGGTATTGCGCAATGATTTTCTATCAAATCTCTGACTTTAAAAATGTGTTCAATTTCAAACAAACAAAGTATTAGTAGTGCAGCAAACGTGAAAATTTATAAATTTTCCATATGTGTGCTATTACTATAACCTGAAAATCGTGAATACTAGTTCAAAAAATATAGTTAATCTGTGGTTTTCTTCTATATCAAACATTTAAAAGTGAAATTATCAATTAATTGTTAAAAAACATAATTCACATTATTACTTAATAATGCTTTTTTGTTTGTTTGGATTCTTACGGCACGTCAACACATAACTGGCCATATCGTGCAGAATGAAAAATAACAATGTATGGATATCTGAGAATATCTTAATGCAATTACATGTGTAAAATATTTTTATCATTATGTACTTTTTATAAGACTTGACATAAAAAATATGATAGGAATAAAGATTTATTATACAGTTCAATTCATTGAGAATGAATACAGTTTTGCCCGTCTAAAATACATGTATATAATGATAAAGCATTGGTGATATACATCTGGTAACTACATCACTACATTATGTAATTACTTATAATATGATTATTGTCTGTAGAAGTAGATATATACTTATGAATGCTCCCAAAACATTCATCTCTGCTAAAATCGTTTTAACGTTGTAATTTCGAATATCTATATATGGCTGTAATGATAACCAGCATTCAATTGCATGTAGTATTGACACACCTGTTACTACATCTACTGCTACCTCCTTCCTAAGCAATCTTGAAATACGCCACAATAACGCAGTAAAGTGTCACAAAACAACACTCATTCTTTTGAATGGAAGATCGCGTCATCGTATACATTCCATGTAACAATAATGAATTCAAAGGAATGCGCAATAACTTCTTTAGGGATTCTAATTTTTTCTATGTTACGATTTTCCATATGAAAATAAAACAATTGATTTTGTTTCTTCTTAAACCGTCATGAATTAAAAATCGAAAGAGAAAAATAGTGTTCAGCCTAACATCTATCAATTATCTAGAGCATTGGGATTTTTCTCGAACTCGGGTGAACGGTAAAACTGTCGACTTTTCTTATTTTTCAAAAAACTCACGGGGTTTATTTCGTCGTGATTCTTCCTTATCAGGGCTCCCTCCTGCTCATTACGCCGAAAGATTTCTGTGGACAATCTTGGCATGTTTAGCTTCTTGAGGATCCATACAGACATATGTTTTAACGGATACTGATGACACTGTGACTCGCTTTCAGTAGGTGTTCCTCCTTTTGTATGTTCTTCATTCATTGATAATCCTGGGTGATTTATCTTCATGTTGTTCACAAACGAGATCAAAACCAGAACAGTTAAACCAACAATAGCTACAGCTGAACAACTCATGTTTGCCTGTATAAAACAAACTTGATTAAAGTCTACATTAATTGCAATTCAAGAGAAAACCACTGTAAATACATTGAATTTGAGAATGAAAGCCAATGCCATGTTCAACAAGCAATCATCATAGTATTGCAAGCAATCCATAAGTCCCCTACCGGTTAGAACCCCAGCAACTTTCTGATGGGCCATTGGCCAGTCAATTTTACCAGTGAATGAATGACATGAATGAACTTAAATCTTTTGAGTTCTAAGTGTGTCTATATCACAGTAATGTGTAAAGTTTCCCTGCCTAGTAAGGACATTATGTTTATACAACCTTGTCATATTATTACGATGTGGGATTTTAAAGTAAATCCTATAAGGAACGAAGAAGTTGGAGTGAAAAATACCAATTTCTCGAAAAAAATCTAAGTTCAAGGGGGACATAATTCTGGAAATAGTCTTGCTAGAGTATTTAACCTTCTCAAAAATGTTGAGTAATAATAAGAAACATATATATGAAGTTTGAAGTAGATACATTAGGAAATAAAGAAGTTATTTAAAAAAGACAACATTTTTTTCATAAAAATTCTAAGTTCAAGGGAGGTAATACTGATAATTTTTGTGCTAGAGTTGTAAACCTTGTCACATATGATGTGGTTGATGACCAGAAACTTATATTTAAAGTTTGAAGTAAACACCTTAAGAAATAAAGAACTTCTAGTGAAAAAGCTGAAAAATTTAAATCAGAAATCTTGAAATTCAGGCTATTTAATGCCATAGCAACCAGAATTTTCAACATAGGAAGAAAAAAAAGAAGACGTGCATAATCTCCATACTGCCATCTAACCATGTATCAAGTTTCATAAAAATATTTTTAGTACTTTTTGCGTTATCGAGGGATCCAGTTTGTGTTCAATTTGCCATATTTTCAGGCTATTTGTTGCCATAGCAACCAGAATTTTCAACATAGGAAGAAAAAAAAGACGTGCATAATCTCCATACTGCCATCTATCCATATATCAAGTTTCATAAAAATATTTTCAGTACTTTTTGCGTTATCGCGGGATCCAGTTTTGTGGACGGACGGACTAACGGACTGACAGACAGACGGACAGACAGACGGACGGAGGGTAAACCTAAAGTCCCCTCCGGTTAAACCGGTAGGGGACTAAAAACGCAATAAACTATGCAAATATTTTAATTGCAGATAAGATATGCATTTAAGAGTAATATAACGCAGCTAAATTCTTACCTGATTTGCAACTTTATCAACACAAAGAATCACACACTTGTACGAGAATTGTAAAAGCTGTTCGTCTTATTCTACAATAAATAAATGCATGTATATCAAAGATAAATATTTTGCAAGATGACCGACGATTATTGTTTGAATGACTTTAACGAAGTGTTTATGTTGTCTATTTCTTTGAATACTTTACGTGATTTTCCCTGTGTTAGACATACAGTTTATAGAATAAACACATTTTTTGGGGATTTTTACGGCACGTCAACACATAACTGGCCATATCGTGCCGAATGCTATAATAGGCTTAAAATGTTATGTAAAACTTTGTAAATGACAAAAGAAATGAGCCAATTAGATCCTAGAATACAAGTTTATCTCTTTCAAATAATCAATTACAATGTATGTTTTTTGATGGAATTGTATTAAAGAGTTCTTTGAGTGAATTTACAGAATAAAACCTATTACGGGTCTGTGAAAAATCATGACATGCAAGAAGAAAATGCTTGACAGTAAAATTTTCATTACAACCTACACAGAAAGGGGCATTGTCATTTGTGAGGAGATAAGAGTTGGTAATTTTAGTGTGTGCAATTCGGCATCGAAGAAGAACTGTTTGATCACGGCGGTTTGACAGAGATAGAGATGGTGACCCATCAAAAGATGGGTTTATATCGTGAAGTTTATTAAAAACGGCATTGTCCCAATTTGCTTTCCATTCAGATGATACATGTTTATTTATAGCCGGTCTAAAATCACAAGCAGGTAACAATAAGTCAGTTTTTTGAAAATGTAATGATTGTTTAGCTAAAGCATCTACTTTTTCATTTCTTCGTATACCTACATGACTTGGAATCCAATAAAATTTAACATATTTTGTTTTTTGTATATCATGAAATTGTAAAAGAAGTTTCTTTATCATGATATTGTCAGATTTTTTTATTTTTAATGGATATTAAAACAGAAAGCGAGTCAAAAAATATCACAAATTTATCGTGGGTATGCTGTGCTATGTATGACAATGCTTAATCGATAGCTTTTGCGTCAGCAGTAAAAATTGATGCATTATCTGGTAACCTCATACTAGATGTAAAATTATTTTCAAACACAGCCGCACCTACTTTGCAACCTTCTTTTGAACCGTCCGTATAAATATGTATACAATCTTCATGTTCTTCCTTAATTGCTAGAAACTTCTCTTTGAAATATTCAGGTGAATTTGATGATTTTTTTATATTTGAAAGGTTAATATTTATTTTCGGGGAATTATAAGTCCAAGGTGTAATATCCTCATCGTCATTTTGAAGGATACTGTCTGGATTAATCTAGTTTATCTAAGTTTTAATTTCCTTTGGTTTGTTAACAAATTTTTCGGTATAACTTGGCTTGAAAATGATATTTTAAGCTGGATTTTTGCTATTAGATGAAATTCTAGTTGCATATTGAAGTGATAGCTTTTTTCGACGAAGATGATGCGATGGTTCCCCAGCTTCCGCATATAGACTTTCTACAGGCGAAGTGCGAAAAGCACCTAAAGCTAAACGTAAACCCTGGTGATGTATGGTATCTAGCATTTGAAGATACGAGAGCTGTTCAATGCGAAATAGGACTAAAAGTATTTCGTCTTCATATTCCATTTGATTAAAAATATTTTCATGGGTAAGGAAACCGTAAAATGTTGTCTACGTGGAGCGTAAGTTTCTTAAATTAGTGTGCTAAACGCGTGTTTCCTGTGATATCGAATTACCATGGTAACGCGCATCCGCATCCAAACGTTTTTAAGGTAAGTTGTCTTCTTTTCCACATATTCCACCAAAACATGTGTTCCATCCAATATGATGTCATTCAGACAAGAAAAATGGCTAAAAACAATGTTTGAACTGCAGCTGTCGTATCAGAAATAGTATTATATGTAATGTTGAACTATGATATGTAGTCATATGTTGAAATATGACGCCCGTTGAAACACTTGAAATATGTGCGATCTTTGTCAATAGATTGGAGAAACGCTTAAAAATTAGTTATATAAAAAATAAATTAAATTAACACATGTCAATTAATCGACCATCAGGGTACTCGTTTTCAGCTGAATCAAGCAATTTAAAGACGGCGTCTATGAGTTCACAGACAGGAAAGGGCCAGGAAGAAAGTGGTATGTGGAACGACGTAAAAGTGACGTCAGTTGCAAAAGCGCTATAAAAAGATCGGCGCATACTGTCCGGTACGTTCATTGTCTGCATCTGATCTATACCCATTAAATAGTAGTTCATGCAAGTCATTAAAAAAATCAATAGCATTGTACCGTTTTTGCAATCAATTTAAGAAATAATACAATTATATCAATAACGAATAATTAATTGCGATAATTTGTTATATCATCAGTGAAAAACAGTTTAAGCATTTTAAACAAGATCAAAATAAGAATTTCTTAAACAAAATTACAATATATTGAAATGATTACCTTCTTCCAGAATAGTATGTTACCGTCAGCATATGCAGACTTTTACGCACACTTGAGAAGGTACCACGTTCTCTCTACCAATGTTATCTCTCTGATTTCTGTTCGAAATTTATATCTATCATCCCGGAAAGGCGAGGGGAGTCATTGGAGACGGTGCACTTCTTTTAATCGAATACGCCTACTTTAAATTAATTGCTAAATAAACACAGTTACATGTCATGGTATTATTTTAGATATTTTGTTGATAGAACCAGCGAAATTATTGACATGGCATTTGACTTTTTACCAAAGTCTCTTTGATTTAGTTCCCCCTCATTTAATTTGTTTCATATTACATATTACTTAATTTGAAAGGTAGTCATGCCATTTTAAACAACGTGGGCTGGAAAATGATTAATACCAAATATGTCCTGACTTTACCATTATAACAAAACATAATTAATATATTACATCATTTAAGCCACATAGGTATATTATTTCACAAAAGATAAATCGTGATGCATTTTCTTAAATGGGCAT
The DNA here is from genome assembly GCF_026571515.1 of Ruditapes philippinarum. Taxonomy (NCBI): domain Eukaryota; kingdom Metazoa; phylum Mollusca; class Bivalvia; order Venerida; family Veneridae; genus Ruditapes; species Ruditapes philippinarum. The sequence goes on from NW_026862554.1 coordinate 18,764, forward strand.
ATGCAACTTTACTCTCAAGAACATATTTTATACCAAAAGACAAGGAATTAAAATTTAATTTAGAATTCTCAGGATTTGTATCGTCACATTTAGGAATTATAACAATTTACTTCAGATAGACTGATAAAAAGGAATTTGTGTTTCTTTGTTTCTGTCAACAATTATATGTATATACATGTACCTGCATTCATATTTTTACCAGCTTTTAGTCTTAACTCTCCATTGTAACTACAATATAAAACACACGAATGTAAGAACTCAGCAAAAGAACATTATGTGTTTAATTTAAAGAATTAAATAAAAGCACAATTTCTCCGGGTTTGCTATTTCATAAAACGGTCTTGTAAAAACAATTGAGATACAATACATTTTGATATTTCATATTTTTATTCTGTAAAATGATATACATTTGAATAGTCATCGAATTTGTTTGTTCTTGAAAAGAATTGTGTTGAATAAAAAGGTGTGCGACATGATTACAATTTAACAATTTATCCCATCACTTAAGTGCTTCGCTTTTAAACAGATAGAACTGCACTATATTTTTCAAGCAGTGTCTTTATTCAAAATGAAAAGAAAGCATCAAAAGTAGTTCCCGATCCTCTGGCATCTATTCAAATTACGCTAGTTCTTCCAGTCTCCATTTCCAGTGGGATAAAACACAATATCTAGCCATTCTTTGATATCCTCCTCCATCAAGAACATAGACACACTGATATAATTCAACACACAGCTGAAAAATGACTGGCCGACCACCAAACATCACGCTGATGAGCGTTCGTGGGTAATTACGATGCAAGTAAGATAAAAGCATCATTTACAACACCGGTACCTGTGTTACGAAAACGTCTATCTGAAAATATAAATAAATAGCAAAGTTATATTCATGTTTATTATATAAATCTGTTTTCAGATATTTTTATTTCCTGTTTAAACTTTTGTTTGCCATATGTATCTCACCTATTTTGGTTCTTTTTGTGAACTGATCACGACAATTTGTCTTGTTATGCTATTCTACTTGCCTATATTGTCGTGTTTATATATCTTAATAAATAATCGTTGCGTCATTAAATATAGATATATCAGAAAATGAACAAGAATTTTTTAAAAAGATATTTCAACTCAATTACGGTCCGTGAATATCTATACATCATAAATTGAAGAGAAAATATATCGAAAAAGATATTTCATTCGAGGAAAATTATACTACTATAACATGAAAAAGAACTTTTTAGTTCTTAATAGTGCTGGCATCAATGATCCCGTGAGACCAGAAAAATATAACAACACTGAAGTGAAGTAAACCAAAGAAAAAAACTTGTCTTTCAAAAAAAAAAATACATAAAAATATAAAAAAAGGTCATTCATAGTATCAATTAGAATAAAAAAGACGACAAACCAAAGGAAGCGATTATAAAATCATAGCAAAGGGTATGTAATTAAGAAGTAAAACACGCATTACAATTCCACAATAGGACTGACAAAATTATCAAATAAATTAATCATGGTATAATATAAGAATTATCTCAGTCTGAGCAATTTACAAATTCAACAAGAGGTAGAGCTATCACTTAAAATGATTTTAAAATACCCCCTTTTGCCACCATTATTATTAAAAAAAGAGGTCTTATGCCAAATTTGAAGTAGACCTATATTTTATGATGATTCACCTGTGTTCATTATGACAATATTCCATTGCCTTGTTTAAAGTGTATAATCATCTGTTAACCATTATCTTTGCTAAAAAGAGAGAGAGAAAAAGAGAAACAACTGAGTAGAAGAAATAAGTAAGTATCCTGAAGCAAAATTTAAATTAAAACTGCAGCATTCATGTATAGAAATAATAACAATCCATGCCTCAATAAAGGGTAATAATTTGGAAACGGAGTTTTTTTATATAAAAACACACACACACAAGAAGACAGCCCAACTCCAACTTGACCTGTGTTCTATGACGTTTGTTTTTCGAAATCAAATCAAAAACAACAGTTTTTCAATTAACATTGTACACTAAGGAAATCAATAAAAAGAACATGTACAGACTCAACCTAAGCGAGTCTGCAATTTAATGTAATTTTGTTGTGATTAATGCATCCGAGAGTTCAACTGACTTCGACTTCCTGATTTGTTTTAAAACAAGTTTCGCGTCCAACAGTCTTGGATATAAGGGGTATTCTGCTCGGCGCATTTCCGATTGTCCTGTGTTGCTGGGTAGTTTCGAGTGATGAGTTTATTGAATGCCACCCTGTCGTGTTTAGCTTTGTTTTATATCCCTCTTTTCTAAACACGTATCTAAATAAATGAAACCAATCAGTAAATGAGGTTAAATTTATCCTCCAAAAATGACAAAACATTTGGTGCTAGGTCTCAAACTAATTATGGATCATCTACTGGCCATGAACTGTACCATAACTAACAGAACATACATACGGACAAGTACTAACAAAACATACATACGGACGGACTACACATTTACAGTATAGCCTCTTCTTTTTAATTTGGCAAATAAAGATGTCTAAGAGCGTATATGAATTAACTTCTACTTAATTAACTATTAATGTAATTTTGTTGTGATTAATGCATCCGAGAGTTCAACGTCCTTCTTTATTATTTACAACAGCAGGTGCCTTATGGGAGCTGTAAAATGTTGCCTCGTATTCACCTAAGTGTTGTGTATATTTGTTCTGGTTTTAATCCTGTTCTTGGTTGCGTTCATTGAACGCCGCCTTTCCTTGTTGATCTTGTTTATCATATGCGTTCAACTCAGAAAAAATTGAAACGCTAAAAAATTACTTAAAAAGTAACATTTTTTTCTGTAATAAAGAATAATTAATGAATTGTTACAAAAATAACAATTTTGTCGAAAATAATGTATTTAACCACTGTTTTTTGATACATTGATTAAACTTATAATGGTTATTAACATTTAGTATTTTTCAAGCTACCAACCTTCTCGATATAAAGAGAAGGAACTCATTATTTACAGTTCTATATTTCGGACTCAGTAGTTTCCCTTTAATATTCCGTAATAGCAATAGTATGTCAATCACAATGTTGTTGGATGATGTTTGGTTAGAAACATTCTATAAGGGATGGTCTATTTTAGGATGAATTTATTACAAATGAAGGTACATGAAGAAATCTAAAGACACCACAAGTATGTAAAACAGCTGGCGTGCCGGTTTGACTATTGGTACAAGGGGGAACATTTTTTCCGTCATTTTTTTCCCTGTGATTTGATATGTTATGCGTTGAACGACTGGATCTAGATATATAAAATAGCCAATGATAATACCGAGTGAAACAACATCCGGCGAAAAATGTTGTGTCTGAACAATTAGCTTAAGATATTATAATTTCTTTTCTACAAACGTTGGTTAATTCTGATGTTTCTGAAGTTAAAAGTAATCAAAAATAATTTTTTAACAGAGAAGACTGTGTATTTTTGGTTGATTTTTCTTGGTTAGTGGGGGATGTAAGTAGGGGGTGCTAACACAGTAGAAGTCATATGATGAATTCCAACTTATTGGTGAAGGAAGACTTACTAGTTACTTTTCTTTTTTTATTGTGAATATGATTTCATTATGATCTACATTAAGTAATTTTAAAATTTAAGTTTGTTCAGTCAGCAAATGGTAGGTTTTGTTTGTTTGTTTGTTTGGATTTTACGGCACGTCAACACATAAATGGCCATATCGTGCCGTATGCTAAAATAGGCTTAAACTATTATGTAAAACGTTGTAAATAAAAAGAAAAAAAAAAAGAGCCAATCAGATCTTTGAATACAAGTTTATCTCTTTCAAATAATCGATGATGTTTTTTGATGGAATTGTATTAAAGAGTTCTTTGAGTGAGTTTACATTATAAAATCTGTAATGGTAGGTAAGCAGGAAAAGATAAATTGTTTAAAGCTAGAGGAAGCTGGAGATGTCCAGGAAGTAGACGAGGGGAACAGGTGATTTACGCCTGCCATCTTAGAATGTTAATATAGATATTTTCAGATGTATGTTCTAGTCAGTGACCCTAAAATCGTGAGACTTTGTAGGGCTTAAGGCTTAACTCAGGTTTTCAGGCTTAATAACTGAACCCTCTGTTTATCCATACCAAGATAACTTTAATTTGCAAATTGTACATATCTCAAGTTACCTGTACTTCATGATTTACACACTTACTTATTTATACAAATTACACACTTCGATTTTTTCGGCATATAAGGATCACTTCTTCATCGTTTGTCCATCCGTCACAAAATATGAATAACAAAATCAACAAGGGCGCCGTTCAATGAACACGATATAACAATACAGACCACCAGCAAGGAACCCAAAACAAGTCACGAATACTCCTTAACAAGAGGGCCCAGAGGGATCGCTCACCTGAGATATAGGTCAAATGGCCCAATTTCAGCCCACAAGCACAATTTGAAAACAAGGAACAACTTAATTTGAACATTTTTTTGTAGTCATAAAGAAAATATTTGTGCAGAAATATTTCAAAATTGAACCAGTGGCTGAGATGTTCTTTAGCTGTTGTCTTTAATTTGAGCTCATGCAGCCATTTTATTTAACAGTTCAGCCTGTCACTGTGAGAGGTGAGCTAATAAAAAGATGGCGGAAAATAAGAAGGAAAACAAACATTTGACCTGGCTGGGGATTAAACTGACTACCTCAATCGCCTGGGGTGGGGTAAATTTTGACCCAAGAGGTTTTATTTCAACAGACATGGTAGACATAGACATACACTAGAACATGTTTCATGTCAAATATCTAAGCTCTACCTCTTTTGGATGTTCACAAGAAAATTTTTTAAGTTTTAGCTATATCAGGCTTTCTACTGCCTCTACCAAAACAAGAGGGCCATGATGGCCCTAAGGTCGCTCACCTGTATGTAGGCCCCCGGAGCGGGGCCAGTTTAAACCCCAGGGCTTTTATTTGAACAAACTTGGAAGACACCTATAAGAAGACGTTTCATGATGTACACACTTATAATGAAAAATAATGATCTGCCCTCTCCTACCCCCGGCAGGGCCAATTTTAACCAAGGGCTTTTATTTGAACAAACTTGGTAGACACCCATAAAAAGATGTTTCATGCTAAACATCTAAGCTGTAGCTCATTGTGTTTTTTTAAAGAAGATTTTTTAAGTTTTTACTATACACATATAGTTAAAAACAATGACACCCCTGGGGCGGGGCCAGTTTTGACCCCAGGGCTTTTATTTGAACAAACTTTGTAGACACTTACTAGAACATGTTTCATGCTTAATATCTAAACTCTAGCTATTTGGGTTTTTTCAAAGATGTTTTTTAAGTTTTTCCTATACACATATAAGGAAAATCAATGACCCCCAGGGCAGGGCCAATTTTGACCCCAGGGCTTTTATTTAAACAAACTTGGTAGACACTCACTTAAAATGTTTCATGCTAAATATCTAAGCTCTAAGTATTTGGCTTTTTTTAAAGAATTTTTTTTTAAGATTTTCCTATACACATATAAGGAAAATCAATGACCCCCAGGGCAGGGCCAATTTTGACCCCAGGGCTTTTATTTGAACAAACTTTGTAGACACTCACTAGAAGATGTTTCATGCTTAATATCTTAACTCTAGCTATTTAGGTTTTTTCAAAGAATACTTTTTAAGTTTTTGATATACACATATATATTAAGGAAAATCAATGACCCCCGGGGCGGGGCCAATTTTGACCCCAGGGCTCTTATTTGAACAAACTTGATAGACACCCATTAGAACATGTTTCATGCTAAATATTTTAGCTCTAGCTCTTTGAGTTCTTTAAAAGAAGATTTTTTGAGTTTTTACTATATACAAAATAATACATGTACATATAGGGAAAATCAATGACCCCCTGGGGCAGGGCCAATTTTGACCCCAAAGCGTTTATTTGAACAAACTTGGTAGACACCCATTAGAACATGTTCCATGCTAAATATCTTAGCTCTAGCTCTTTGAGTTCTTTAAAAGAAGATTTTTTAAGTTTTTACTATATACATATAGGGAAAATCAATGACCCCCTGGGGGGGGGGGGGCCAATTTTGACCCCAGGGCTTTTATTTGAACAAACTTGGTAGACACCCATTAGAACATGTTTCATGCTAAATATCTTAGCTCTAGCTCTTTGAGTTCTTTCAAAGAAGATTTTTTAAGTTTTTACTATATACATATAGGGAAAATCAATGACCCCCTGGGGCGGGGCAATTTTGACCCCAGGGCTGTTATTTGAACAAACTTGGTAGACAACCATTAGAACATGTTTCATGCTAAATATCTTAGCTCTAGCTCCATGAGTTCTTTAAAAGGAGATTTTTAAATTTTTACTATATGCATACAGGGAAAATCAATGACCCCCTGGGGCGTGGCCAATTTTGACCCCAGGGCTTTTATTTGAACAAACTTGGTAGACACTCATTAGAAGATGTTTCATGCTAAATATCTTAGCTCTAGCTCTTTGGGTTCTTTAAAAAAAAAGATTTTTTTAAGTTTTTACTTTATGCATATAGGGAAAATCAATGACACCCTGGGGCGGGGCCAATTTTGACCCCAGGGCTTTTATTTGAACAATCTTGGTAGACACTAACTAGAAGATGTTTCATGCCAAATATCTAAGCTCTAGCTCTTCGGGTTCTTTAAAAGGAGATTTTTTAATATTTTACTATATCCATATAGGGAAAATCAATGACCCCCTGGGGCGGGGTCAATTTTGACCCCATGGCTTTTATTTGAACAAACTTGGTAGACACCCATTAGAACATGTTTCATGCTAAATATCTTAGCTCTAGCTCTTTGAGTTCTTTAAAAGAAGATTTTTTAAGTTTTTACTATATACATATATGGAAAATCAATGACCCCCTGGGGCGGGGCCAATTTTGACCCAGGGCTTTTATTTGAACAATCTTGGTAGACACTCACTAGAAGATGTTTCATGCCAAATATCTAAGCTCTAGCTCTTTCGGTTTTTTAAAAGAAGATATTTAAAGTTTTTTCTTTTGGTTCCCATGTCAACCAGAGTTCTGCATGGAATTAAATTCTTTGAACAAATTTTAAAGGTGACCACCAAAGGAACATTCCTGTGAAGTTTGGATGAAATTGGCTTAGTGGTTTATGAGGAGATGTCATTTAAAGTAAAAGTTTACGGACGGACGACGGACGGACGGACGCCGGACGAAAAGCGATCACAAAAGCTCACCCTGTCACTTTGTGACTAGGGAAAAAGTAGGGCATTTTTTTACCAAAAAGTAAGGCAAGGTAGGGATTTCTGATGTTAAAAAGTAGGGATAAAGTAGGAATTTCTTACCGTTTTAGTTAAGACTTACCATCCCCAAGACCACATCAGGCTGTGTGTATCTTCAGTTCAGTCCATGCTTGAAAGACAGGCACCTGAAATTGTTTTTTTATTTCTCTTTAAATACAAGTGCACCAATACAAAATGTTGTTTACAATGATAAGTACAAATATAATCAGCAAAACAAACATACAATGAGTATATCTAGCACATAGTTTTAAGAACATTCACATTAGTAAGGCGAGAGCTACTAGATCCTAGTCTATTACATAGTCAAGGTAAATGCAAACAAGCTGTGAATACCAACACCAGGATGTACACTAAAAGCTATATGAACAGGACTGCATGTTACTGTATATGCTACATGTACATGTAGGTTAAACTGATGTATATTCATGTTAATATGTTGCATAAAATTATAATATACTGCAAGGGCGAAGGTTATGACAAACATGCCACAGTGTAGTATTTTAAGGAACAATTTAACACCAACAAGAGGTACAAGTAGGTTACATGTATGGATGATTCAGTACACTGCCAAATGTTACATGTACATATACATACAATTTGTGATTGATTTGCCAAACATGCATAGTTACATCTGTAAATACAATCTAGCTGAGAAACAAGCCTAACCCAAGCTTGCTACCAAATTGTTGTGCATTATTGTCAACAAGACAATGAAATGATTTGAATTTTTAAGACCTGTCATTTTCATGATTAAGCTTAACATTATATCATGTTGACAAAATGCACAACCATCTGATGGATAGTGATGAAGCAATACCAAGGTATTTGCACATGTTAGATTTTTGTTAAGTGACAATTAAAAGCTTGGAATCTAAATTGATAAGTCACACTGCTGCAACTCTACTCAGACACAAGAGCAATTGGTCAATGCAGTGTTTGATACCCACAGCTGCCAATGCTTTAATCACATTTCAATGTTTTATTTAAACCTTGTAAAATTTTTGATTGATGACTTTGTTTTAAAAATTCAAGTAACATGTACATATATGGTCTAATAGACATGGGGAAAATAACACAAACACAAATGAAACCAATAAAAAAATATGTTCTTTTGAATCAGTACAGCATGACAACTGTGGAATCCCTCAGCTAATGCATTATTGGGAATATTTATAAACCTAATTTAGACATTAATAAGCACTTGGCAGTGTCAAACTAGACTGTAGCATGCATTCATTTACAAAAGGAACATGAAAATTATAAAATAGTAGTGATTTAAACAATCAGTTTGGTTTCATGTATTTACCTCATAGCCAGAATGTTGCTGAATGTTTTGCCAAGGCACCATGAGTCTTTCAAGGATGGACATCACAAGGAGACACACACACACACACACCTGAACTACTCATCAATTGCAACTGAAAATACTACTGAAATACCATTTTAAATATCTCCTTTTTTATTTTATTTCAAAATGAAAAGTAGGGATAATAGGGCTATTTCAGAAAAAAGTAGGGCAAAGTAGGGATCAAAAGAAAAAAGTAGGAAAAGTAGGGACCAGTATCTCAAGAAAGCCTGCTATATACATAAAAGGAAAATAGCAATGACCCGTGGGGCTGGGCCAAGTGTGACCCTAGGGCTAATAATTGAACAAAGTTGGCAGACATCTACTAGAAGATGTTTTATGCCAAATATATCAGCTCTAGCTCTTTTGGATTTTCACAAGAAGATTTTTTTAGCTTTTACTTAATACATAAAAGGCAAAATCAATGACCACTGGAGCCGGGCAAATTTTGACCATACGGGCTATTATTTGAACAAAGTTGGCAGACATCTAGAAGATGTTTTATGCCAAATATCTCAGCTCTAGCTCTTTTGGATTTTCACAAGATTTTTTTAGATTTCTTTTTGTTTTTTTTAGAAGTTATTTTAATAGTTTTTACTATATACATACAAGGAAAATCAATGACCCCCTTGGGCGCGGTCAATTTTGACTCTGGGGTTTTTATTTTAACAAACTTTGTAGACATTTACTAGAAGATGTTTCATGCCAAATGAAGATTTTTCAGATTTTTTTTGTAAGATAATCTTTTGGTTGCCATGGCAACCAGATTTCTTTAAGGAATCTAATTCTTTGAACACTTTAAGTAGAACTTCATGCAAGGAACATCCCTGCAAAGTTTCAACAAATTTGGCCAAGTGGTTTAGAAAAAATTGTTTACGCACGCGCGCTCGGGCGGACGACAGACAATGGGCCATCACCAAAGCTCACATTGAGGACATTGTCGCCAGGTGAGCTAATTACTACTGGTACACTTTCATCCAAATTTAACAGGAGTGATCAATACCAAGTGTAGTTATGCTGCACAACTTGAGGTTATCTTCCGCATTTTCCGGTTCAGAGTTATGGTCCTTTATAGTCCGATACCAGTAATGCAATTTCATTGAAACTCTACAGGATTGATCTGTGGCTTTAATTACTTGTGCATATTACACGAGTTTTCCGGTTGAATAATTTTAGCCGATTAATGGCCCTTAACAAGTTTTTTTTAAGCTCACCTGCGCTAGCTCAGGATGAGCTTTTAGGATCGTTGAATGTCCGTCGTCTGTCGACCTTTCACACTTGTTTGTTAACACTCTAACGCTTAAAATAAAAAATATTGTTAACATACTAGTGGAAACTGTTTTGATCCAAATATCCTGGAAATTGGTCTGAAAGTTTGTTTTGATAATTTCTAGGCTAAGTTTGAATATGGTCATCTGGGTTCAAAAACTAGGTCACACCGCCCAAATATGGAAAATCCTTGTTAACACTCTAGTGGTCACATTTTTGACTCAATTATAATCAAACTTGGTCAGGATGCTTGTTTAGGTAATTGCTCGAATGAGTTCGAACATAGGTCATCTCGGATGAAAAACTAGGTTACAGGAGCTAAAAATTGAAAAATCTGATAAACACTCTAGTGGCTACTGTTTTAGTTCAATTATCCTGGAAATTGGTCTGAATGTTTGTTTTGATGATTTCGAGGTAAAGTTTAAATATTGGTCACCTTGGGCACAAACCAGGTCAAACAGCTCAAATATGGCTAATCCTTGGTAACACTCTAGTGGACACATTTTTGACTCACCTGTCATGAAACTTGGTCAAAATGCTTGTCTAGGTAATTGTTCGGATGAGTTCGATAGGTCAGGTGAGCGATCTATGGCCATCTTGTTTTGTGTTGCCAGCTACTTGTTTTGACTACTCCTCAAAAGTTCCTGGTGCATTTTCATTCAAACTTTACAGGAATGTCTAGTTTTGTATCTTGTCAACATGTGATTAAATAAATTTTGCAACAGTTTTGGCCCTTTAATTATTTTAATATTTAAAATTTGTCTGGACTACTCCTCTTATACCACTTATTCAATTTCAACGAAACTTAAAATAATTGAGCCGTAGGTCAAGTGCTTTGGTTTTCCCGTTGAAGGAATTTTAGCAAAGTTATGGTTATGGAATAAAAACGTGTTTTGTCCTGTTAATATTTTTGTGTCTCCTGATACACAGTAGTTGCAACATGCTTTTGGCTATCCTAAAGCGACACGTCATCACAGATGACCCTATTTATTTTGTAAAAATCCATTAAAGCACAATTGAATTAAGACTTGTTTAACCTACTCAGGCAAGTTGGATATGTCTTAAGTTATATTTATACCAATGGCAAAATATTGTGCACACTTTCTTATAAATTGATATAAGTTAAAAATAAATGTCTTAACTTTCGTTCATACAGATTTTACAGTCCAATTTCATTCATAGTTAACAGGAACATAGCTTCTTATTACTTTGTATTCTTGTTAAAAAATTTAAAAATTGCATGCTCGATCACAAAGACAGATTATCCTGAAGTTAAATATTGCATAGTTATGTCCATTCTTTGTCTTAAATATTCGCAAAACACCTGTGGGAAATTCTGCTTAGCAGTTTTACAGAATTATGCTCTATTTTCTACTATGCTCAAGCACTGAGAAAAGTGGAGCACACTGCACCTCGAACATCTCTTGTTCAGTGTTGTAAAAAGTAACTATTTATGAAAAAAAGCTTGTCTAACTTGTGTGTCTGATTTTGTAAAACACATGCCTCAATCATTATTGGAACAAAAAAGAACTTATTATAAAACTAGAATTTGGTGAACTAGAACTTTGGAAAATATGAAAGTTTCTGTTTTAATGGTTTTATATGTTTTTCATTTATTTTTACGGAAATAATCATGTATGCCTTTTTGTTAGTTCAGGAATGGTGTCCAGTCCATGAAAGAAGACAAGCAAGAAAGGTAATTCCTTAACTTATATGAAATATTCAAACTACACTTGCACTTAAATATAACCAAGTTAAGTATACAAGAGGGCCATGATGGCCCTGAGGTCGCTCACCTGTATATAGGCCCCCAACCCCCCCCCCCAACGTTGCAGAGCCAATTTAACCCAAGAGCTTTTATTTGCACAAACTTTGTAGACACCCATAAGAAGATGTTTCATGCTAAACATTTAAGCTCTAGCTCATTGGGCTTTTTAAAAGAAGATTTTTTTAAAGTTTTTACTATACACATATAGTTAAAAACAATGACACCCCTGGGGCAGGGCCAGTTTTGACCCCAGGGCTTTTATTTGAACAAACTTTGTAGACACTTACTAGAAGATGTTTCATGCTTAATATCTAAACTCTAGCTATTTGGGTTTTTTCAAAGAAGATTTAAAGTTTTTGCTAAACACATATAAAGAAAATCAATGACCCCCGGGGCGGGGCCAATTTTGACCCCTGGGCTTGTATTTGAACAAACTTGGTAGACACCTATTAGAACATGTTTGATGCTCAATATCTTAGCCATAGCTCTTTGAGTTCTTTAAAAGAAGATTTTTTAAGTTTTTACTATATGCATATAGGGAAAATCAATGACCCCCGGGGCGGGGCAAATTTTCACCCCAGGGCTTTTATTTGAACAAACTTGGTAGACACCCATTAGAACATGTTTCATGCTAAATATCTTAGCTCTAGCTCTTTGGGTTCTTTAAAAGAAGATTTTTTAAGTTTTTACTATATGCATATAGGGAAAATCAATGACCCCCCGGGGCGGGGCCAATTTTGACCCCAGGGCTTTATTTGAACAAACTTGGTAGACACTCACTAGAAGATGTTTCATGCCAAATATCTAAGCTCTAGCTCTTTGAGTTCTTTAAAAGAAGATTTTTTAAGTTTTTACTATATGCATATAGGGAAAATCAATGACCCCCGGGGCGGGGCCAATTTTCACCCTAGGGCTTTTATTTGAACAAACTTGGTAGACACCCATTAGAACATGTTTCATGCTAAATATCTTAGCTCTAGCTCTTTGGGTTCTTTAAAAGAAGATTTTTTAAGTTTTTACTATATGCATATAGGGAAAATCAATGACCCCCCGGGGCGGGGCCAATTTTGACCCCAGGGCTTTTATTTGAACAAACTTGGTAGACACTCACTAGAAGATGTTTCATGCCAAATATCTAAGCTCTAGCTCTTTGGGTTCTTTAAAAGAAGATTTTTTAAGTTTTTACTATATGCATATAGGGAAAATCAATGACCCCCGGGGCGGGGCCAATTTTCACCCTAGGGCTTTTATTTGAACAAACTTGGTAGACACCCATTAGAACATGTTTCATGCTAAATATCTTAGCTCTAGCTCTTTGGGTTCTTTAAAAGAAGATTTTTTTAAGTTTTTACTATATGCATATAGGGAAAATCAATGACCCCCCGGGGCGGGGCCAATTTTGACCCCAGGGCTTTTATTTGAACAAACTTGGTAGACACTCACTAGAAGATGTTTCATGCTAAATATCTAAGCTCTAGCTCTTATGGTTTTTTAAAAGAAGATATTTAAAGTTTTTTCTTTTGGTTGCCATGGCAACCAGAGTTTTGCATGGAATTAAATTCTTTGAACAATTTTTAAAGGTGACCACCAAAGGAACATTCCTGTGAAGTTTGGATGAAATTGGCTTAGTGGTTTATGAGGAGATGTCATTTAAAGTAAAAGTTTACGGACGGACGGACGGACGGACGACGGACGGACGGACGCCGGACGAAAAGCGATCACAAAAGCTCACCCTGTCACTTTGTGACAGGTGAGCTAATAAAACAGTTGCCAACTTTTTATTAAATGCCCTAAACGTATGGATATTGTAAACAGTAATGTTTGAAAAAACAAAGTGTTTAAACAACATAAAGGTATAAATGCAGCTAAGAAAGAATTGGCGGTTCTACTCGTAAGATTTTTGCATCATCAGTCATCATACATTGATAGATTTTTTAATAACTTGGCACAAATGTCTACCACATCAAGACGATGTGTCTTGTTGAAAAACCATGTCCCTACCTCAAAGGTCAATATCACACAGTTTGATGGCTCACATTTTCACAATAAGAGTTTGAAGGTATACACAATTGTGTCCGGACTGTAACTTTATTATTAACTATTGAAGGAGTTTTAAATAACTTAGCATAAATATGAGCCATTTCAAGACAATGTGTCACGTTGAAAAGCCATGACCCTAGCATCTGCCAATAAAATTAATTTTGTGAATAATAAATAATAATATTTGTGGTAAGAAAACCATCTTATAAAATTTTCATATTTCTCTACTATTTCCTTTAATTGTTGTTACACAGTCAATTAAGATACGTTAGTCCCATATAAATACATATTGTCTGTTCATTTAGTTTGCATTGTATAGCAAGTTTACTGTTAGAAGTTTTTCACAATTTAATTTGAAGATTTTGACCCATCTATTCTTCCATTCTTGTATTTTTTGGGATTGCCGTGATACCGTAGTAACCTCCTCTAAGAGAAGACAATGGAAAAAGTTAAAAAAATATATAACAATTTGATCTTTTGAAATATTTTTTGAGACACAGTTTTAGTACACTTATTAAATAGTAGGAAAAACTCCTTCACATATGATATTTATATTAAAATATTTTTCGATAAACGTTAAGTACAGAGTTATCATAGAACCCTTGGCTACTGTAATTGACATGTATTATCTGTTGTATTTGAATAAAAGCAAACTAAAACTTGTTCACATTAACTTGGTTTGTAACGGTACACACATTGGAGTCTGAAAATAAACTTTACATGCATAGTTTCTCATAATTATTTACTTTTTTTCTACTTTGCTTTCATCAAACGATCAGTACTGAGTAAAGTACTTTTTGGACAGCTCTCATTACTCTCAGATTCATATAAGGTGGTACTCCAGTGATTTGTATCATAACTTTTTTTCGTTATTTGATTTGAATGAATTAGCTCTTCTCACTAATTTTATAATCTTAGAAAATAAACTTTATTCATATACAAGCTGGTGATGGAAGGACCAAAGGAGGTAATTTAAAAAGGAAGCCTTCGCCACAGTCCTTTCAAGTATGGTCAAAAGTGATCAATAAAAATAATGTTCGATACTTTCCGACAAATTCGGATTTCTGAGGCAGCTTGTCTCTTGGCTAATATGAAAAATAGTAAAGTAAATAGGAAACATTTACAGACTTTATTTGAGAAATAAGAAACCTATGACCAAGTCCTATTCCAACTTGATAATCTCCCAAAGTTTTAGTAACTCTGGTTGTGACAGTTCCATACCAACTTAACAAGCCCGAAGAGTTTAAATTCTAAATCAGAAATGTCCCTACCTCACTTGAAAAGTTTAAATCTGAATTCAGATATATATATATATGACAAGTCCACAATTTTAAGTAATTCTAATTCAAATGTATCCATGAAAAGCACTGAATTGCCAAATGATATTAGTTTATCGTCTGTAAAGCATATGAGAAAAGCGAGAGCTCAAAAGAAAATAACATGTTGTGTAAAAAAATACTGTAAAAGTACTGTTAACTGTGTTTGTCTAGAGACTAGTTACTTTTAGTTGAATATGAGGTATGCAGACAATGGTACCATTACAACGTGTTATTGCTACTAAAATTAAAATGAACGAATGTTTGTTTGACAACAAACATATCAAATTTATTTGTTGATTGAAAGGCTGTAAATTTTCATCTGGTTTAATTTCAGTTAAAGGTAAAAGTTATAGACTTAAAAATGTTCTGCTTGTAATGAAAATTTTAGGAAGTTATGCGAGGTTTTAAATAATGATTTTTGTAGGATATCTAGCTCCATTGATGACATTGATTCAGGACCTTTTGTATTAAAGTACAGATAATTATGAACATATCGTATCTAATGTGCCAACTTAAAACTTCATAACTCATAGAAACCATAAAGATGAAACATATATTTCCTTAACTTGTCCATTGTCCTCAAAGCAAACTTGACCTTCTAAAAAGTGTATCAATATGCCTTATGACCATAATTATTCATGCGATAAACACATTTTTGAAACGACTAGTTCTCTGTCTAATAAGTGGTCTTTGAAAATAAGATTGATTTAATGAATTCAAAAGTATTTTTGACGCGTTTAAGTCACTAATGTCGGAAGAACTTAGTTTTTCCTTTGAAAATACACCTTCTGCTATAAAAATAAAAGTTTGTATAGCTCACTACTGAAATGTAAAAAAAAGTTCGGTACAATTCCCGAAACAGATGACAAACTTTCATTATACAAAACATATTAAAGTCTTATCAATATTGTGTATTTACTTTAAATTGTCATAGAGTGACGTCGTACTCCAAAAAAACACAAAAAAACACCAAAGCATAAGTCATTAGCTGTATCAGAGAATACATGGGATAGCTACAAGCTGGGACATCCGAAGCGACCCGATCATTATTTTTAATGTATAATGTGGTGTACGTAATGCACACTGATTGTAGAAATAAATAAATATACTGGGATCTTAATCTAGAAGAGATTAACTTTATTGAAACGGAAGTATAATGGAGGCAATTTAAATTAACTGCTTGAAAAATATAACTTTTTCTATTGAAAACATTTGATCAAATGGAAGAAAAATTACCCTTTAAAACCTTCCATTTGTATTGATAAAGACAAGAAACAATTATTTGAAAATCGATGTACATATCAATTACTGACCGCTGCTTTAGTTGAATTGATTTTTTTTAAATTTGGGTGTTGATATTAACCAGCATGTAATGTACTCAAAATATGCGAAAATTAATTTCACATTGTGCACCGTATTACAGGACAAACCAAAAGCTGGCTGCTATTGATTGTCATTGTAAGTTATATATATTATATATTTCCGCCCTGGTCGGGTAAAAAAGTTTAAATATATGATTTATTTGATTATCTAACAAAGATTTAAAATTTATCAAAGTTTTTTCGTAATTCCGGCTTATCTGCGCCGTATATCTGGTCAGAGGGCTAAATAATTGATTGTAGATTAGACTGCCAGCCTGTCGAATGGCATCAATGATTTAAATACTTTTTTTTATTTTTTTGTAGATTATCAGGCATTGAAGAGGTCAAAGAGAAGAAAGATGCAGCCTAAATTGTACAGAGGAGGGATTGTGGGCAGTCAGATTTATTGATTGCTTTTATATTGGTAAGATTTTTAAACTTATCATTTTCTTGGTTTCGCCTTATAACAGACAAGAACTGTCAAGAAGCTTTTTTTTTTGTTTAAATTGAATTTAAAAGTTTGTTTTAAACAAAGTCTTATAATTTTGCATTTAACATGCCAGGGAATATTACCATTGTTTATGTTGTACCTCTCGATCGATTAAGGTATTTCGTAAGCAAAAAAGGGTCAAATGTTCATTGTATTCCAGCAACTTACAAAAGTGCTTGTCGGAAGAAACGCTAAACAATCTTGTACAAAAACCATTGCAGGACTACACCTATTCAGCCACTTGGTTCTGCGCTTAAAGATGCACTAGTCCATACAAACTTTTGCGCAGCAACTAGGCTGAATGGGTGTGGTTTTGCTGTTGTTGGAAAAGACATGGTCCCTAGAGTAGTTTGAAATACTAAAAAATATGCTACTAGTTATAAATAAATCTTTAAAACACGCTTTTTAATCTCATCACCCCAATAAAAAATACTAGAACCCCGCGAGTCGGATGTGTCGCCTTGTGAAAAATATTTTAGGAGAAATGGCCAGAACAAAAATGAAATATGAAAACTAACAAAGGGCAATAACTCAAAAAATAACAAGTGCAGAGCAGCAATTTCTGTGCACTGCACTTCTTATCAATAAGATCCATTATCCTTTGAAGCTTCCAGTCCATAGCTTTTATAGTTTATAAGAAATGGCCTGGACAAAAATAAAGTATGAAATTAACAAAGAGCAATAACTCAAAAAATAAGAAATGCAGAGTATCTGTTCTTGTGCACTGCATTTTTTCTTAATGAGATCTATCATCCTATAAAGTTTCATGTCCATAGCTTTTACACTTTAGGAGAAATGGCCTAGACAAAAATAAAGTATAACAATTAACAAAGGGCAATAACTCAAAAAATAAGAAATGCAGAGTACCACTTTTTAAGCACTGCACGTTTTCTTAATAAGATCTATCATCCTATGAAGTTTCAAGTCCATAGCTTTTATCCTTTAGGAAAAATGGCCCGGACAATAGTAAAGTATTAAAATTAACAAAGGGCAATAACTAAAAAATAAGAAGTGTAGAGTACTGGTTCTTGTGCACTGCACTTCTTAATGAGATCAATCATCCTATGAAGTTTCAAGTTCATAGCTTTTATACATTTGGTAAAATGGCTCGGACAAAAAAAAAGGATGAAAATTAACAAAGGGCAATTACTCAAAAATTAAGAAGTGCAGAGTACCGGTTCTTATGCACTGCATTTTTGATCATTATAAGAAGCATGCATACCAAGTTTGAAGTCAATCAGACTTATAATGACCGACTTATGCTCCGGACAAGCTTAAGGAGACGCCACCCCCGCCGACAAAAGTAACCCCTATATGTCGCCTTTTTCAAGGCGACACAAAAAAAAATAAACTAAACAGATAATTCGACCTACCGATCCTTTTTGTTTCAACCATGTTACCTGAAAAACACATTTTTTATTTTAGCTTTAATAGTGTAAAGGAGACCAAGTGTTATTACATACCCCTTAGGCTTTGAAACCATTAAACCAATAAACTAGTTCGAGAAGCAGGTACACCATAATTAAGTGCTAAAGGGAAGTGTAAGATTGCACTTGGATTATTGTTATTAAAATGTTGAAAGTCCGTTTGGTGAATCTCATATATTCAGCCATAAATAAGCATTACATAACTAAAAGTCATTACAGACATATCTCTTTTCCACGAGAAAAGCTTTAAAGAACAAGTTTAGACATGGTGCAAATAGAATAGAGAAAATAAAGAAAGCCCAACACGACAAAATTTAAAATGTTGCAGGTTCTGTGCTTTTGGAAAAAATGATAAAATCCCGACAAAAGAATTTTTAGCTGGCAGCTTTGATGATACAAGTATTAATTGTAAGAAATTTTCTCAAATAGCCAGAGTCACGTCAATTAGGCAGATATGAATTTAACTCTATAAAAGTTTACTTATCGATCAACAGGACATCACTCTGGTCGCTTTATTTAAAAAGTATCAATTTCTCCAAGGTATATTCTATATTGGAGTTCTCATGGTTTACAATTTTATAATAGCTTTTCTGCTACTAAAACTAAATTTTGGGATGCAACAGGCGGTATGATCATAAAAACAGAATTTGGTAAACCAATTCTATATTATGAATTAGCTTTATTCCACCTAGTAAAGAGTGAAATGGGTATTCCCAGTACCTCAATGTACTGAAACTCAAAGTCTTCCCATTGTTTTAGACCGATTAGAAATTTTAGAAATGCAGAGAAGAAGAAATTTGGGTATTCAAGGATTGTACCCAACATTAATTAGTAGTAACCAGTCTATAGTATTTATTTTTGCAGCACTTAAGGAATTTAATGATGAAGATATTAATTTTTTTACTCGATTTGGCAACTTCACTGCAAGATACAACACCCCCTCCCCCCAATAAAAAAAACATTGGTACATTTGTTTAGAAGCAACTTGTTGAACTCTGTTTGTTAAAGATATCTTAGAACAAAGAAGTTACTTGAACGATAATCAGTTTTGTCTTTACATAATTGGGCGTTTTTTGAAAAGTAAAGGATGAAAAAAAATTAAAGAGCTCTTGTTTTACAGTTTTATAACACTATCGTCAAAATGTATAAGTGATTAATTTGAAAGAATGTTGAGTAATTGGTAAGTTTTGATTGTGATATAAATGATTTAAATAAAGAATAAGTGCTAGTGAGTAAAGAAACAAACACCAATATGATAACAGAGGAGGATTATCAGATAATTGGAACCCCTTCTCCATTTAAAATAGCAAAAAAATCTACACTGCCCACTGTCTATTATAAATAAATATTTTGTGATGCATTTGAAAAATTCAGTTCCTATTTTTCCTCTTTGGTCATCAATTTTTTTGAACACATCTGCGGATGTTTCTAAATTCAAAATTTTACTATTTCATGTTTAGATGTTGAATTCTGCTTAAGCCGGTGCTAGGGGGCGTTGACGGTAACTTGCACTTTCCAGTACCGTCCATGAATAGGCTCAATCAAACCGAGCCTGCAACATTTTCAATTTTGCCGTGTTGGGCTTTCTTTAGGGATTCTGTATTTATCTATTTTACTAGGTAATTTAACTAAGTTCAACAAACATTACTCAAGCAAATCAGCATTTAAAAATTTTATTACAGAAACTAATAATAATTAGAATTTTGAAACAAATTATTTAAATAACAGATCCCAACATGGAATTGATCAGTTTTCTGAACAATTAAAAATAGATAAATACAGAATCCCCAAAGAAAGCCCAACACGGCAAAATTGAAAATGTTGCAGGCTCGGTTTGATTGAGCCTGTTCATGGACGGTACTGGAAAGTGCAAGTTACCGTCCACGCCCCCTAGCACCGGCTTAAGCAGAATTCAACATTTAAACGTGAAATAGTAAAATTTTGAATTTAGGAACATCCGCAGATGTGTTCATACGGCGTTTATCATGGAACCTTCAATGTGACACTTCCGTGCCATTCCATGAAAAGCGGCGTATGGTCCCCAATTAATAAAAAGCGTGTGCCCTAAACGAGAAAACAATGGGCGAAACTAAATAAAATGGAATTTTGAAAGGGGATCAGAGGTTATGAAGCCTGCGTATCACAGATAAGACGTCAAAAGACAAAATTAAAAAGCAGGCAACATATCCTTAGGGTGATTCAACATTATTCAATTAGGAATATTGGAACCACCCAACTAGAAAATGCCGAAAAGTTGAAACTAAGAATACCACAAGCACAACAATAATGTCGTGCTGAACGATCTTCAAGGATCGAAAATATAACATCATTGATTAAATGTACGGGGAGACTTTCTACAGCCGCCACACGGCACAAATAACACGGATGTGATCATAAAATAGATAAATACAGAATCCCCAAAGAAAGCCCAACACGGCAAAATTGAAAATGTTGCAGGCTCGGTTTGATTGAGCCTGTTCATGGACGGTACTGGAAAGTGCAAGTTACCGTCCACGCCCCCTAGCACCGGCTTAAGCAGAATTCAACATTTAAACGTGAAATAGTAAAATTTTGAATTTAGAAACATCCGCAGATGTGTTCATACGGCGGTTATCATGGAACCTTCAATGTGACACTTCCGTGCCATTCCATGAAAAGCGGCGTATGGTCCCCAAGTAATAAAAAGCGTGTGCCCTAAACGAGAAAACAATGGGCGGAACTAAATAAAATGGAATTTTGAAAGGGGATCAGAGGTTATGAAATAGACAAATACAGAATCCCTAAAGAAAGCCCAACACGTCAAAATTGAAAATGTTGCAGGCTCGGTTTGATTGAGCCTGTTCATGGACGGTACTGGAAAGTGCAAGTTACCGTCCACGCCCCCTAGCACCGGCTTAAGCAGAATTCAACATTTAAACGTGAAATAGTAAAATTTTGAATTTAGAAACATCCGCAGATGTGTTCATACGGCGGTTATCATGGAACCTTCAATGTGACACTTCCGTGCCATTCCATGAAAAGCGGCGTATGGTCCCCAAGTAATAAAAAGCGTGTGCCCTAAACGAGAAAACAATGGGCGGAACTAAATAAAATGGAATTTTGAAAGGGGATCAGAGGTTATGAAGCCTGCGTATCACAGATAAGACGTCAAAAGACAAATTTAAAAAGCAGGCAACATATCCTATGGGTGATTCAACATTATTCAAGTAGGAATATTGGAACCACCCAACTAGGAAATGCCAAAAAGTTGAAACTAAAAATACCACAAGCACAACAATAATGTCGTGCTGAACGATCTTCAAGGATCGAAAATATAACATCATTGATGCATGTTTTGTCAATACAAAATTTTGCAGCTGTCAACTGCCTTAAAACTAGTTCCTAAAAGAAAGCAAAAGAATAAATCAGAAGAAAAATTGAATTGCTTTACATTTCTGAGAAGTTTACAAAGTGTATTACTAGACTAATTAAAGAATGGAATACATCTAAAACAAAAAACAGCCAGAAAACATTGATGTCAAAAACAAAACAGGAAAACGTTATAAAAATCTGGAAACAAAGTGATCCCTCGGAAGCATTAATCACAACAAAATAACAAGAGAATTGCACACTCGGTTTGATTGAGTCTGTACATGAGGGATAATGAATAAGAGCAACATCCCTAACGCCCCCTAGCACCGGCTTAAGCGGTACTCAATTCTCAACACTTAATAGTGCTGGCATCAATGATCCCGAAGTGAGAAATAGATAGCTCTAGTACTTATTGTACTCCTAAAAAGGATAATAATATTGTAGCAGAAGAATTGAAAGATGTAGGTCCATTCCTTTAAATGCTCAAAATTAGAGACATTTGCCCAATGAATAACTTTGTCACATTGAAGGTTCCATGATAACCGCCGTATGAACACATCTGCGGATGTTTCTTAATTCAAAATTTTACTATAATTTTACTATTTCACGTTTAAATGTTGAATTCTGCTTAAGCCGGTGCTAGGGGGCGTGGACGGTAACTTGCACTTTCCAGTACCGTCCATGAACAGGCTCAATCAAACCGAGCCTGCAACATTTTCAATTTTGCCGTGTTGGGCTTTCTTTAGGGATTCTGTATTTATCTCTTTTTTGGTTCTACTTATTGGTTCTTGTTGCTTGGTCGTATGGGGGTTGCGTTCATTGAGCGCCGCCTTTCCTTGTTGATCTTGTGTATCATATTTTAAATATGTTATACAATATGATAAACAAGATCAACAAGGAAAGGCGGCGTTCAATGAACGCAACCCCCACCCGACCCAGCACAAGAGCCAGTGGCAAGGAGCCCAGAAGGACCCCAAAACAAAAACAGGACAGGGCACAACGGCATGGGCAGGCTAACCACTAAAACCATAAATAATTAGTTTCTGATGACAGGAGACCCGGGGAAGGGAGGGGATAAATAAATTAAATAAAAACTATGGGCAAAGGGCAAGATATTTACCGTTGACGAGACAACGAGGGACACAAGTGTCACCAAAACAGTAAAGCTTTATGTAACAGTCAGTTTTCAGATAATGCCATTGAATATTTTGTAAACTTAAATACTGTTGACATTGACTCAGAGGATATCTCAATTTGTATAAAATATGATAAACAAAAAATAGATAAATACAGAATCCCTTAAGAAAGCCCAACACGGCAAAATTGAAAATGTTGCAGGCTCGGTTTGATTGAGCCTGTTCATGGACGGTATTGGAAAGTGCAAGTTACCGTCCACGCCCCCTAGCACCGGCTTAAGCAGAATTCAACATTTAACATGAACTGGTAAAATTTAGAAACATCCGCAGATGACAAGGAAAGGTGGCGTTCAATGAACGCAACCCCCACGATCCAGCAACAAGAGTCAGTGGCAAGGAGCCCAGGAGGACCCCAAACGAAAAGAGGACAGGGCACAAGGGAGATCATGGGCAGGCTAATCACTAAATAATAAAACGAAATAATAAGTAACCGATAAGGAATTCAATGAAAACAAATAAATTATTGAATAAAAGGCCCACAAAGGGCACAGGGGAAGGGGACAAGAGACCCGGGGAAGGGTCAATTTAAGAAATAAAATCTAGGAGAAAAGGGGAAGATACTTACCGTATTCGTACAATATGATAAACAAGACCGACAAGGAAATATGAAAAACAAGATCAACAAGGAAAGGCGGCGTTCAATGAACGCAACCCCCACATGACCCAGCAACAAGAACCAATGGCAAGGAGCCCATGGGGACCCCAAACAAAAACAGGACAGGGCAAAGACAGAGCACGGACAGGTTCATCATTAAATGATAATTAATTTGCAACTGATTAGGAATTCAAAGAAAATAAAAATAGGCCCACAAAGGGGAAGGGGACAGGAGACCGGGGGGGAGGGGGTAGGGAGTAATCAAAGAAATAAAAACTAGAGGCAATGGGGAAGATACTTACCGTAGACGAGAAAACTACAAGGGACACAAGCAAACGTGTCACCAAAACAGTATGAAACAACATAAGACATACATCTGAGGAACACAGTGGGGCGCCGCCTTGGAACGGTCAGCAGCATAATAATGACTGCTGGGGAGTTTAAACCGGTTAATGGTGCACCAAACCTCGCTCTTAGCCCCACCATGTTCCTATAAACGAGACAGTGTAAATAAAATGAATCCCCGCCAAGTGAAATTCTAACAGTTGTCATGGTTACAAAAGGTTAAATAAGTAAAACACTAAAATGATCATGTAGAAACATATAAAAGTAAAAAATATGAAAAACAAGATCAACAAGGAAAGGCGGCGTTCAATGAACGCAACCCCCATATGACCCAGCAACAAGAACCAATGGCAAGGAGCCCAGGCGGACCCCAAACATAAAAAGGACAGGGCAACGACACGTTAATCATTAAATGATAAATAATTTGTAACTGATTAGGAATTCAAAGAAAATAATAATAGGCCCACAAAGGGGAAGGGGACAGGAGACCGGGGGAAGGGGGGGGGGGTTAATCAAAGAAATAAAAACTAGAGGCAATGGGGAAGATACTTACCGTAGACGAGAAAACAACAAGGGACACAAGCAAAAGTGTCACCAAAACAGTATGAAACAACATAGACATACATCTGAGGAACACAGTGGGGCGCCGCCTTGGAACGGTCAGCAGCATAATAATGACTGCTGGGGAGTTTAAACCGGTTAATGGTGCACCAAACCTAAACCCAATGACCATAACAAAAGTACTCAATGTCCTAAAGGAAGACAGAGCAACAAGAAAATCACCTACAAGGGCCCGACGAAGCAAGGCAGAAGACGAACATTAAGACAATTCAGTCCCAAAGGGCTTTACGAACTATCCATCATAGAGTCTCCCACTTGGTCCGTCAGATGCAATCAAAAGAGGAAAGCGTAGTGTCCAACTGTAAAAGGGTTGAACACTAAACATGCAGTATGTCTTAAAATAGTAGGGTCATAACCTCTTTTAATAAAACGTTTAATGATTTTAGTAAAAACAGCAGAAAAATTACCATGACCCAAAATCTTACGAAGTTTGTAAATCACATCGCCATAAAAACCAGGCTGGCTAATCCCTTGTCGCAGAAGAGTTTTTAAATCACTATTGAATTTAGAAATTAAATCAAAGTTACGATTGTAAAATTTAGTAAAATATTTCCGTAATTTATGATAGCGGTAGCCCTGTTTTAGAAGCTTGCTGGTAATAAAAATATTCCGCTCGTTGAAATCCTTTACGTTGCTACAAGCTCTAGCGAATCTAATTAACTGGGAAACATAAACCCCGTAAGATGTTGCATGGGGTACGTCTCCATCTAAATGTGGATAATTAACTATACAAAAGTCAAAGTCATCTCTTTTATCATAGATTTTCGTGTGAATAGAATTGTTGTTGATAGTAATATGAAGATCCAAAAATGATGTACTAAAATTTGAAGAGTTCGTTTTATTAAGTTGTAGTTCATGCGGATAAATGTCAGACACCATTTGATCAAAATAAGGATTATCTAAACAAGATATGTTTGTAAAACATGTATGCCCCCTATCAGCAGCCAATTAGTCATGTGATAAGGTTATTATGACTTCTGACCCAGTGATCAAACAATTAATAAGGGTTATCAAGTATCTACTGGTCATGACCTTAACCTTTGACCCCTTGACCCAAAACTCAATAGGGGTCATCTGCTGGTCACGACCAATCATCATACAAAGTTTGAAGTTCCTAGGCCTAAGGGTTTTTAGTTAATTGATCGGAAACCGTTTTAACATACAAGGTCAATGTGACCTTGACCTTTGACCCCAAAATCAATAGGTCATCTGCTGGTCATGACCAATCACCATACCATGTTTGAAGTTCCTAGGCCAAAGGGTTCTTAAGTTATTGATTTGAAAGCATGTTTACCTACAAGGTCAAAGTGACCTTGCCCTTTGACCCCTTAACCCCAATATCAATAGGGGTCATCTACTGATCATGACCAATCACCATACCAAGTTTGAAGTTCCTAGGCCTAAGGGTTCTTTAGTTATTGATCGGAAACCGTTTTTTACCTAAGAGGTCAATGTGACCTTGACCTTTGACCCCTTGACCCCAAAATCAATAGGGGTCATCTACTGATCATGACCAATCACCATATCAAGTTTGAAGTCCCTAGGCCTAAGGGTTCTTTCGTTATTGATCGGAAACCTTTTTTACCTACAAAGTCAATTTGACCTTGACCCCTTAACCCAAAATCAATAGGGGTCATCTGCTGGTCATGACCAATCACCATACCAAGTTTGAAGTTCCTAGGCCTAAGGGTTCTTTCGTTATTGATCGGAAATCGTTTTTACCTACAAGGTGAATGTGACCTTGACCTTTGACCCCTTAACCCAAAAATCAATAGGGGTCATCTGCTGGTCATGACCAATCACCATACCAAGTTTGAAGTTCCTAGGCCTAAGGGTTCTTTTGTTATTGATCAGAAACAGTTTTTACCCAAGAGGTCAATGTGACCTTGACCTTTGACCCCTTGACCCTAAAATCAATAGGGGTCATCTTCTGATCATGACCAATCACCATACCAAGTTTGAAGTTCCTAGGCCTTAAAGTTCTTAAGTTATTGATTGGAAACCGTTATCGCTTACAAGGTCAATGTGACCTTTGACCCCTTGACCCCAAAATCAATAGGGGTCATCTACTGATCATGACCAATCACCATATCAAGTTTTAAGATTCTAAGCCTTAAAGTTCTTTAGTTATTGATCGGAAACCGTTTTTGCTTACAAGGTCAATGTGACCTTGAACTTTGACCCCTTGACCCCAATATCAATAGGGATAATCTACTGATCATGACCAATCACCATATCAAGTTTGAAACTCCTAGGCCTAAGGGTTCTTTTGTTATTGATCAGAAACAGTTTTTACCCAAGAGGTCAATGTGACCTTGACCTTTGACCCTAAAATCCATAGCGGTCATCTTCTGATCATGACCAATCACCATACCAAGTTTGAAGTTCCTAGGCCTTAAAGTTCTTTAGTTATTGATTGGAAACCGTTATCGCTTACAAGGTCAATGTGACCTTGACCTTTGACCCCTTGACCCCAAAATCAATAGGGGTCATCTACTGATCATGACCAATCACCATACCAAGTTTTAAGATTCTAGGCCTTAAAGTTCTTTAGTTATTGATCGGAAACCGTTTTTGCTTACAAGGTCAATGTGACCTTGAACTTTGACCCCTTGACCCCAATATCAATAGGGATCATCTACTGATCATGACCAATCACCATATCAAGTTTGAAACTCCTAGGCCTTAAGGTTCTTTAGTTATTGATCGGAAACCGTTTTTGCTTACAAGGTCAATGTGACCTTGACCTTTGACCCCTTGACCCCAAAATCAATAGGGATCATCTACTGATCATGACCAATCACCGTATCAAGTTTGAAGTTCCTTGGCCTTAAGGTTCTTTAGTTATTGATCGGAAACCGTTTTTGCTTACAAGGTCAATGTGACCTTGACCTTTGACCCCTTGACCCCAAAATCAATAGGGGTCATCTACTGGTCATGACCAATCACCATACCAAGTTTGAAGTTCCTAGGCCTAAGGGTTCTTTAGTTATCACTCGGAAACCATTTGGTCTACGGACCGACGGACCAACGGACCGACAAGTGCAAAGCAATATACCCCCTTTTCTTCGAAATGGGGGCATAATTAAAAATATCATCAAGGTATCTGGAAGTATTATTAAATGCGACTATAACATCTTGTTGTTTATCTTCAGAGAGACTCAACATAAAGTCTCTTTCATAGCAGTACAAAAACAAATCGGCGACCAGGGGTGCATAATTAGTACCTAAAGGAATTCCTATGATCTGTTTAAATAGGGTATTACCAAACCTGACATAAATGTTGTCTAAAAGAAAAGAGAGTGCTCTACAAACTTCGTCACAGGTCCACATAGTATAATGTTTTACAATACCGTTAGTAAAAAAAGCTTTGTCAGAATTACATGCTAGAAAGGTAACTTTTTCCCGTGCAAAAGTTTTCTGAATTAGGGAAATTAGTTTATCATTGATTAATTTATGTGGCAAAGTTGTATAAAGTGTAGAAAAATCGTATGTACTGACAGTTGAAGCTTGAAAGTTCTTAATTTTGAATTTATCCAAGATTTCACCAGAATTTTTAATTGACCAAAACAGATGTTTGCCTGTGCTTTCATAGACTTTATCACAATATCTAATTACATGAACTTAATAGTACTAATGCGTATTCTAAAACCTCTGCCTCCGAAAAAGACATTGTAAACAATCATATTACTAATATTTCAAATCTTAAAGTACAAATTAATGAAAAAGAACTTAAACTTCCTATTATGTATTGGATTCCTAAATTACATAAAAAACCTTACAAAGCTAGATTCATTGCTAATTCTACATCTTGCACTACAAGTAAACTTTCTATTTTATTGACGTCTTGTTTGACTGCCATTAAAACACATGTAATTAGATATTGTGATAAAGTCTATGAAAACACAGGCAAACATCTCTTTTGGTCAATTAAAAATTCTGGTGAAATCTTGGATAAATTCAAAATTAAGAACTTTCAAGCTTCAACTGTCAGTACATACGATTTTTCTACACTTTATACAACTTTGCCACATAAATTAATCAATGATAAACTAATTTCCCTAATTCAGAAACTTTTGCAAGGGAAAAAGTTACCTTTCTAGCATGTAATTCTAACAAAGCTTTTTTTACTAACGGTATTGTAAAACATTATACTATGTGGACCTGTGACGAAGTTTGTAGAGCACTCTTGTTTCTTTTAGACAACATTTATGTCAGGTTGGTAATACCCTATTTAAACAGATCATAGGAATTCCTATGGGTACTAATTGTGCACCCCTGGTCGCCGATTTGTTTTTTGTACTGCTATGAAAGAGACTTTATGTTGAGTCTCTCTGAAGATAAACAACAAGATGTTATAGTCGCATTTAATAATACTTCCAGATACCTTGATGATATTTTTAATTTAGATAATCCTTATTTTGATCAAATGGTGTCTGACATTTATCCGCATGAACTACAACTTAATAAAACGAACTCTTCAAAATTTTAGTACATCATTTTTGGATCTTCATATTACTATCAAAAACAATTCTATTCACACGAAAATCTATGATAAAAGAGATGACTTTGACTTTTGTATAGTTAATTATCCACATTTAGATGGAGACGTACCCCATGCAACATCTTACGGGGTTTATGTTTCCCAGTTAATTAGATTCGCTAGAGCTTGTAGCAACGTAAAGGATTTCAATGAGCGGAATATTTTTTATTACCAGCAAGCTTCTAAAACAGGGCTACCGCTATCATAAATTACGGAAATATTTTACTAAATTTTACAATCGTAACTTTGATTTAATTTCCAAATTCAATAGTGATTTAAAAACTCTTTCTGCGACAAGGGATTAGCCAGCCTGTTTTTTATGGCGATGTGATTTACAAACTTCGTAAGATTTTGGGTCATGGTAATTTTTCTGCTGTTTTTACTAAAATCATTAAACGTTTTATTAAAAGAGTTATGACCCTACTATTTTAAGACATACTGCATGTTTAGTGTTCAACCCTTTTACAGTTGGACACTACGCTTTCCTCTTTTGATTGCATCTGACGGACCAAGTGGGAGAACTCTATGATGGATAGTTCGTAAAGCCCTTTGGGACTGAATTGTCTTAATGTTCGTCTTCTGCCTTGCTTCGTCGGGCCCTTGTAGGTGATTTTCTTGTTGCTCTGTCTTCCTTTAGGACATTGAGTACTTTTGTTATGGTCATTGGGTTTACTTTTATATGTTTCTACATGATCATTTTAGTGTTTTACTTATTTAACCTTTTGTAACCATGACAACTGTTAGAATTTCACTTGGCGGGGATTCATTTTATTTACACTGTCTCGTTTATAGGAACATGGTGGGGCTAAGAGCGAGGTTTGGTGCACCATTAACCGGTTTAAACTCCCCAGCAGTCATTATGCTGCTGACCGTTCCAAGGCGGCGCCCCACTGTGTTCCTCAGATGTATGTCTTATGTTGTTTCATACTGTTTTGGTGACACTTTTGCTTGTGTCCCTTGTTGTTTTCTCGTCTACGGTAAGTATCTTCCCCATTGCCTCTGGTTTTTATTTCTTTGATTACTCCCCACCCCCTCCCCCCGGTCTCCTGTCCCCTTCCCCTTTGTGGGCCTATTTTTATTTTCTTTGAATTCCTAATCAGTTACAAATTAATTATCATTTAAAGATTAACCTGTCCGTGCTCTGTCTTTGCCCTGTCCTGTTTTTGTTTGGGGTCCCCCTGGGCTCCTTGCCATTGGTTCTTGTTGCTGGGTCGTGTGGGGGTTGCGTTCATTGAACGCCGCCTTTCCTTGTTGATCTTGTTTATCATATTTAATGGCAGTCAAACAAGACGTCAATAAAATAGAAAGTTTACTTGTAGTGCAAGATGTAGAATTAGCAATGAATCTAGCTTTGTAAGGTTTTTTATGTAATTTAGGAATCCAATACATAATAGGAAGTTTGAGTTCTTTTTCATTAATTTGGACTTTAAGATTGGAAATATTAGTAATATGATTGTTTACAATGTCTTTTTCGGAGGCAGAGGTTTTAGAATACGCATTAGTGCTATTTAGTTCCATATGCAAAACGTTAATGCAATGGATTCGTCAAACAATTATAATATTATTAGCCGCCTTGTCCGCTGGCACCAAAACAAATTTTGAATGAAAAGCTAGAATATCTTTTTTCAGATGTCTTAAAGTAAGTCTTGGTTTAGGTGGCAAAAGATGTTCATTTCCACGATAAAAATTAATACGTGAATCAATAGTTTTAAAGATGTTACGTTTCCATGTAACTAGAGCATTACTATCCGCATTTTCACGGCGACACCATTTGACCGAAAAATCCTCTATAGATTCAGCAATCTGACCACGACAAGCATTAAAATCAATCTCAGAAGGAATTCTGTATTTGGGTCCTTTCAAGAATAAGTTACGAATTCTTTTGTCTGCAATTATATCAAAATTACCAGTGATTATATGGCCAAAATCTGAATTACAGAATTTGGAAGTATTGCAGTCTCAAGTTGTTGGAGTATTAGACTGAATATCTAATATATGATAAACAAGATCACAAGGAAATGCGGCGTTCAATGAACGCAACCCCCATATGACCCAGCAACAAGAACCAATGGCAAGGAGCCCAGGCGGACCCCAAACATAAAAAGGACAGGGCAACGACACGTTAATCATTAAATGATAAATAATTTGTAACTGATTAGAAATTCAAAGAAAATAATAATAGGCCCACAAAGGGGAAGGGGACAGGAGACCGGGGGAAGGGGGGGGGGGGGTTAATCAAAGAAATAAAAACAAGAGGCAATGGGGAAGATACTTACCGTAGACGAGAAAACAACAGTCAGAAACCACTTTGTTGTAATTAAATATGATATTTCTAACAGGTTTCTTATATTTATAGCAAATAATTGGTATCTCGGAGTTTTTGAAGTATAAAGGAACTGAATTAGTGACACGTTTATCACGAAAAATACTTGGTAAATCGATGAAATCGATACCTTTATTAAGAAAGGTTACTTTTAGGAAATGCCTGTTGTGGTCAGAAGTGTTGTCGATATGAGGTCTTAAGACGTGCTGAGTATAACTTTGAATAAGATAAGCTGCTGTATATTATAAAGGATCTGTTTGAAATTAGAATAACTATATTATCTGCCTCCGCGTCTAAGATTTTCAGAGATGATAATGAAAGGGAAGTAAGACGTGATAACATTGCATGTTTACCAGAGTTTTTTAAGATAATATTTAAGTCGGTGACAGACAGGGTAATTTTAGATTTACGTTTGATGTTGCCATTTCTACGTACTCCGTGAGATCGGGATTTACGTTTACGAATATTCAGAATAGAAAATATATCAATGTTTGGATCTTTAGAGATGTTACCTTGTTGAAAAATATTGTCATTTAGGCCAAGTGGGAAAGGCGTTTGTAAGTTCTTGATCCATTTTAATTCTGCTAAGTGTCTAACTTTAACTTTAAAACTAGCAGAAGCATCAGAATCGTAAATTATTTGTTCCACTGGTTGAATTGAAACATTTTTAAATGAATGACCATCTTTACGAAAATGTTGATATAGAAAAGTTGTAAATTTTGTGCGATTTCTCATTTTATAAAAATGTTCACGGAATCGAATTTTAAGAGAACGTCCTGTCTGACCAACATACTGTATGCCACACCCAGGGGTGTTTCAAGTTAAAACATAAACAAAATGAGTTGCCTTTCGGTTAATATCTGTATTCAAAATAAAATTAAAAGTTCTCCCATTTACATTAGAGGTTATTGTAGACCTGTGCGATAAAAAGTTACAACATCCGCACCTCTTAGAATTACACTTATTAATAGAAGGATACACTCTTGCTCTATGAGGATAATTAGTATGTGTGATATTATATTTCTTAAGAATGGTATGTTTTATAGGAGAAAGCCTAATGCGTAAAGAATTATTGAAAAAATTTAGAGTTAATGGATCGTGGAATATAAAATGAATTAACAGATGAAAAGTTTAAAGGCGAAAGAACGACGGATGGTGTTCGTCTAGGTGTACTGTGATTTCCAATCTGTAAAGAATTAGTAGACGTAGAATGTACCCGAAGAGGTGAAAGAAAGTGTGTATTGTTTCTATTCAAGTTATTCATAATTATATGTAGTAATAAAATGATTCCGTGTCCAGTGGGGCACTAATATTAAAGTTTGTTTGGATTTTTACGGCACGTCAACACATAACTGGCCATATCGTGCCGAATGCTATAATAGGCTTAAAATATTATGTAAAACATTGTAAATGACAATAGAAATGAGCCAATTAGATCCTAGAATACAAATTTATCTCTTTTAAATAATCAATTATGTTTTTTGATGGAATTTGTATTAAAAAGTTCTTTGAGTGAATTTACAGAATAAAATCTATTACGGGCCTGTGAAAAATCATGACATTCAAGAAGAAAATGCTTGACAGTAAAATTTTTATTACAACCTACACAGAAAGGGGCATTGTCATTTGTGAGGAGTAACGAGACTAGAGTATTAGTGCCACAGTGTACACAGAACCTGCAAAAGGGTAAGGTTAAAGAAAATTTGGGGTATAAAAATAAAATAAGGTGGAAATAAATATACACCATAAGTCTATGAAGGCTGGACATGGAGGGGGACACCGACACTGAACGCCGAACAACAATCCGCGTTCAGCCGCCCCACCCGACCCAATAACAAGCGTCAGCGGCAAGGAGCCCAGGAGGACCCCAAACAAAAACAGGACAGGGCCTAAAGCAGAGCACGGGCAGGCAAACCACTACATAGAATAAATAATTAGTAACTGATAATGTTTCCTTACAAGCATATTTTCAGCAGACAGACAGTGTCACCCTTAGTATATGTTGCCTGCTTTTTAAATTGTCTTTTGACGTAATGTCTGTGATATGGACGCTTCATAACCTCAAATCCCCTTTCAAAATTCAATTTTTATTTAGTTCCGCCCATTGTTTTCTCGTTTAGGGCACCTGCCCGTACTCTGCCTTGTGCCCTGTCCTGTTTTTCTTTGGGGTCCTCCTGGGCTCCTTGCCGATGGCGCTTGTTGCTGGGTCGGGTGGAGGCTTCGTTCATTGAATGCCGCCTTTCCTTGTCGATCTTGTTTATCATATTTTCTTTAATTGGGGACCATGCGCTGCTCATGGAATGGCACTACTGTGTCACATTGAAGGTTCCATGATAACCGCCGTATATATAAACACATCTGCGGATGTTTCTAAATTTCGCCATTTTCGTGTTTAAATGTTGAATTCTGCTTAAGCCGGTGCTAGGGGCGTGGACATCCGAAGATATGTTTATACGGCGATTATCAATAGTACAGGTCAACTTTTTACAGATGGACACCTGCTGATGTCAAGTATAAAATTTTGGAAACAAAGTGATCGCGCGGAAGCATTGATCACAACAAAATTAAATAAGAATTACAGACTCGGTTTTTAGCTCACCTGTCACAAAGTGACAGGGTGATCTTTTGTGATCGCTTTTCGTCCGGCGTCTGTAAACTTTTACTTTAAATGACATCTGCTCATAAACCACTAAGCAAATTTCATCCAAACTTCACAGGAATGTTCCTTTGGTGGTCACCTTTAAAAAGTGTTCAAAGAATTTAATTCCATGCAGAACTCTGGTTGCCATGGCAACCAAAAGTAAAAACTTTAAATATCTTCTTTTAACAAGCAATTATCATAGTATTGCAAGCAATCCATAAGTCCCCTACCGGTTAGAAACCCATCAACATTCTGAAGGGCCATTGGCCATTCACTTATGTTTCAATTTTTCTCTATTTTAAGTAAATTTGTTGGAAAAGTTCTTTAAAAGTGATCACAGGAAACAGTTTTTATGAACAGACGGACTGAAGGACACTTTAAAGTTAATATTTGAAACATCCCTGTTACCAAAATATAACATTTTAAAAGCAAAACCAGTACTTTTTGCGTTATCACTGGATCCAGTTTATGTGTAAAATTTGCCATATTTTCAGCCTATTTGTTGCCATAGCAACCAGAATTTTCAACATAGGAAGAAAAGAAAAAGACGTGCATAATCTCAAGACTGCCATCTACCCATATGTCAAGTTTCATAAAAATATTTCCAGTACTTTTTGCGTTATCACTGGATCCAGTTTATGTGTAAAATTTGCCATATTTTCAGCCTATTTGTTGCCATAGCAACCAGAATTTTCAACATAGGAAGAAAAGAAAAAGACGTGCATAATCTCAAGACTGTCATCTACCCATATGTCAAGTTTCATAAAAATATTTCCAGTACTTTTTGCGTTATCACTAGATCCAGTTTATGTGTAAAATTTGCCACATTTTCAGCCTATTTGTTGCCATAGCAACCAGAATTTTCAACATAGGAAGAAAAGAAAAAAATATGAAAAACAAGATCAACAAGGAAAGGCGGCGTTCAATGAACGCAAGACGTGCATAATCTCAAGACTGCCATCTACCCATATGTCAAGTTTCATATTTTATTTCATAAAAATATTTCCAGTACTTTTTGCCTTATCACAGGATCCAGTTTATGTGTAAAATTTGCCATATTTTCAGCCTATTTGTTGCCATAGCAACCAGAATTTTCAACATAAGAAGAAAATAAAAAGACGTGCATAATCTCCATACTGCCATCTATCCATATACCAAGTTTCATAAAAATATTTTTAGCACTTTTCAATTTATCGCAGGATCCAGTTTTGTGGACGGACGGACTGACAGACGGACGGAGGGTAAACCTAAAGTCCCCTCCGGTAAACCGGAGCTAGAGCTTAGATATTTGGCATGAAACATCTTCTAGTGAGTGTCTACCAAGTTTGTTCAAATAAAAGCCCTGGGGTCAAAATTGGCCCCGCCCCAGGGGGTCATTGATTTTCCCTATATGCATATAGTAGAAACTTAAAAAATCTTCTTTTAAAGAACCCAAAGAGCTAGAGCTAAGATATTTAGCATGAAACATGTTCTAATGGGTGTCTACAAAGTTTGTTCAAATAAAAGCTATGGGCTCAAAATTGGCCCCGCCCCGAGGGTCATTGATTTTCCTTATATGTGTATAGCAAAAACTTTAAAAATCTTCTTTGAAAAAAACCCAAAAAGCTAGAGTTTAGATATTAATCCAGTGAGTCACTACCAAGTTTGTTCAAATAAAAGCCCTGGGGTCAAAATTGGCCCCGCCCCAGGGGGTTATTGATTTTCCCTATATGCATATAGTAAAAACTTAAAAAATCTTCTTTTAAAGATCCCAAAGAGCTAGAGCTAAGATATTTAGCATGAAACCTGTTCTAATGGGTGTCTACAAAGTTTGTTCAAATAAAAGCCCTGGGGTCAAAACTGGCCCCGCCCCGGGTGTCATTGATTTTCCTTATATGTGTATGGCAAACACTTAAAAATCTTCTTTGAAAAAACCCAAATAGCTAGTTTAGATATTAAGAATGAAACATCTTCTAGTAAGTGTCTACAAAGTATGTTCAAATAAAAGCCCCGGGGTTAAAACTGACCCCGCCCCAGAGGTGTCATTGTTTTTAACTATATGTGTATAGTAAAAACTTAAAAAATCTTCTTTTAAAAAACCCAATGAGCTAGAGGTTAGATTTTAAGCAGGCAACATCTTTTTGTTGGTGTCTACCAAGTTTGAATTTACTGTTAGAATTTCACTTGGCGGGGATTCATTTTATTTACACTGTCTCGTTTATAGGAACATGGTGGGGCTAAGAGCGAGGTTTGGTGCACCATTAACCGGTTTAAACTCCCCAGCAGTCATTATTATGCTGCTGACCGTTCCAAGGCGGCGCCCCACTGTGTTCCTCAGATGTATGTCTATGTTGTTTCATACTGTTTTGGTGACACTTTTGCTTGTGTCCCTTGTTGTTTTCTCGTCTACGGTAAGTATCTTCCCCATTGCCTTTAGTTTTTATTTCTTTGATTACCCCCCCCCCCCTTCCCCGGTCTCCTGTCCCCTTCCCCTTTGTGGGCCTATTATTATTTTCTTTGAATTCCTAATCAGTTACAAATTATTTATCATTTAATGATTAACGTGTCGTTGCCCTGTCCTTTTTATGTTTGGGGTCCACCTGGGCTCCTTGCCATTGGTTCTTGTTGCTGGGTCATATGGGGGTTGCGTTCATTGAACGCCGCCTTTCCTTGTTGATCTTGTTTTTCATATTTTGTCCAAATAAAAGCCCTTGGGTTAACATTGGCCCTGCCAAAGAGGGGGGGGGGCGGAGGTCATTGTTTTTCATTATATGTGTGTAGTAAAAACTTAACATCACGAAACATTTTCTAATGGGTGTCTTCCAAGTTTGCTCAAATAAAAGCCCTGGGGTTTAAACTGGCCCCGCTCCGGGGGCCTATATACAGGTGAGCGACCTAAGGGCCATCATGGCCCTCTTGTTTCAAGTTTGCCGTGTTGGTTCATTAAACGCCACCTTTCCTTGTTGATCTTATCATATTTTGGGCTTTCTTTTGGTGCCTTCTGGGTGTCCTACTTGGGTGTGTCCGGGGTGGCGTCCTGTGAACGTTGCCCTTGTTTATCATATTTTGCCTTGTTGATCTTTATTCTTGTTGTTTTCTTATTTTCTCTATTTGATAGAAAATTCTGGAAACAAAGTGATCCCTCGGAAGCATTAATCACAACAAAATTACAAGAGAATTGCAGACTCGGTTTGATTGAGTCTGTACATGAGGGATTATGGATATGTGCAACATCCCTCACGCCCCCTAGCACCGGCTTGAGCGGTACTCAATTCTCAACACTTAATAGTACTGGCATCAATGATACCGAAGGACCAGAACAATATAACAACACTGAAGTGAATTACGGGGCAACTTTTTACAGCTGCAACACAGCACTTGACCCCTACTGTTGTGAAGTATAAAAATCTGGAAACAAAGTGATCCCTCGGAAGCATTAATCACAACAAAATTACAAGAGAATTGCAGACTCGGTTTGATTGAGTCTGTACATGAGGGATAATGGATATGTGCAAATTTAACAACACTGAAGTGAAGTACGAGGTAACTTTTTACAGCTGCAACACAGCACTTAAATAGTGAAAAACAGAATCCTTAAAGAAAGCCCAACACGTCAAAATTGTAAAATGTTGCAGGCTCGGTTTGATTGAGCCTGTTCATGGACGGTAATGGAAATTGCAAGTTACCATCCACGCCCCCTAGCACCGGCTTTAGCAGAATTCAACATTTTAAACACTAAAATGGTGAACACCTGTTTGGAAGTATAAAAATCTGGAAACAAAGTGATCCATCGAAAGCATTAATCATAACAAAATTACAAGAGAATTGCAGACTAGGTTTGATTGAGTCAGTACATGAGGGATAATGAATACGTGCAACATCCCCTACGCCCCCTAGCACTGGCTTGAGCGGTACTCAATTCTGAACTCTCAATAGTGCTGGCATCAGTGATCCCGAAGGACCAGAAAAATATAGAAAAATATAACAAAAAGAGAAAATAAGAACTCCTTAAGAAAGTCCAACACAACATAATTGAAAATGTTGCAGGCTCGGTTTGATTGATCCTGTTCATGGACGGTAGTGTAAAATATGATAAACAAGATCTACAAGGAAAGGCGGCGTTCAATGAACGCAACCCCCATATGACCCAGCAACAAGAACCAGTGGCAAGGAGCCCAGGCGGACCCCAAACAAAAACAGGACAGGGCAAAGACAGAGCACGGACGGGTTTATCATTAAATGATAAATAATTTGTAACTGATTAGGAATTAAAAGAAAAGTAAAGTGCTAACAACCGTCCACTCCCCCTAGCACCGGCTAAATTCAACATTTAAACATGAAATGGTGAAATTTTGAATTTAGAAACATCCGTAGATGTGTTCATACGGCGGTTATCATGGAACCTTCAACACTTAAGTGAAGTACGGGGCAACTTTTTACAGCTGCCGTGTGCACTTGACACCTGCTGTTGTGAAGTATAAAAATCTATAGCAAAGTGATCCCTCGGTAGCATTAATTACAACAAAATAACATAAGAATTACAGACTTGGTTTGATTGAGTCTGTACATGAGGGATAATGAATACGTTCAACATCCCTTACGCCCTCTAGCACCGGCTTGAGCAGTAAAATTTGCACTTTCCATTACCGTCCATGACCAGGCTCATCATAGGCTACCATATTAACACATCTGCGGATGTTTCAAAATTGCACCAGTTCAGGTTAAATGTTGAATTCTGCTTAAGCCGGTGCTAGGGGGTGTTGACGGTAGTTTGCACTTTACAATATCGTCCCTGAACAGGCTAAATCAAACCGAGCCTGCAACATTTTCAATTATGCCGTGTTGTGCTTCCTTAAGGGATTCATATTTTCTCTGTTTCATCAAGTAATATAGATAA
Organism: Ruditapes philippinarum; assembly: GCF_026571515.1. NCBI lineage: Eukaryota > Metazoa > Mollusca > Bivalvia > Venerida > Veneridae > Ruditapes > Ruditapes philippinarum. Next base: position 57,541 of record NW_026862554.1, read on the forward strand.
ATACAGAATCCCGAAAGAAAGCCCAACACGGCAAAATTGAAAATGTTGCAGGCTCTGTTTGATTGAGCCTGTTCATGGACGGTACTGGAAAGTGCAAGTTACCGTCCACGCCCCCTAGCACCGGCTTAAGCAGAATTCAACATTTTAACGTGAAATAGTAAAATTTTGAATTTAGAAACATCCGCAGATGTGTTCATACGGCGGTTATCATGGAACCTTCCCTTCCCCTTTGTGGGCCTATTATTATTTTCTTTGAATTCCTAATCAGTTACAAATTATTTATCATTTATTGATTAACGTGTCGTTGCCCTGTCCTTTTTATGTTTGGGGTCCACCTGGGCTCCTTGCCATTGGTTCTTGTTGCTGGGTCATATGGGGGTTGCGTTCATTGAACGCCGCCTTTCCTTGTTGATCTTGTTTTTCATATTCAATGTGACACTTCCGTGCCATTCCATGAAAAGCGGCGTATGGTACCAAAGTAATAAAAAGCGTGTGCCCTAAACGAGAAAACAATGGGCGGAGCTAAATAAAATGGAATTTTGAAAGGGGATCAGAGGTTATGAAGCCTGCGTATCACAGATAAGACGTCAAAAGATACAGAACCCCTAAAGAAAGCCCAACACGACAAAATTGAAAATGTTGCAGGCTCGGTTTCTACATGATCATTTTAGTGTTTTTCCCCGTACATTTAATCAATGATGTTATATTTTCGATCCTTGAAGATCGTTCAGCACGACATTATTGTTGTGCTTGTGTTATTTTTAGTTTCAACTTTTCGGCATTTTCTAGTTGGGTGGTTCCAGTATTCCTACTTGAATAATGTTGAATCACCCTTAGGATATGTTGCCTGCTTTTTAAATTTGTCTTTTGACGTCTTGTCTGTGATATGCAGGCTTCATAACCTCTGATCCCCTTTCAAAATTCCATTTTATTTAGTTCCGCCCATTGTTTTCTCGTTTAGGGCACACGCTTTATATTACTTGGGGACCATACGCCGCTTTTCATGGAATGGCACGAAAATGTCACATTGAAGGTTCCATGATAACCGCCGTATGAACACATCTGCGGATGTTTCTAAATTCAAAATTTTACTATTGCATGTTTAAATGTTGAATTCTGCTTCCTCCTCTTTTGGGTACCTCTACGTGGTGAGGAGGAGTAACATATGTCCGTTATGGGGGTGCGCTGCTGTGCGCCTGTATGACGGACATATGGCCAACACCCAGACTGCCTGTTTGCCGTGGGCAGCGTCCCGTAACCTAGAAAAGAGGGTCCTGGTAGTTGAGGGATACCCAGGGATCTCCAGTACTCCTAACACACTGCTTTGGCCTCTGCTTTAGGGTAGACGGGTGACCAAGTGAGCCCGGCTTTGGTCAATCGGCTGGTCATGCCTTGCCCTTGGATATATATCTCTTAAATACTTGAAAATTTCATTGAACTTACACGGTCCCGAAATGAATACAATTCAATGCACACAAATTATTTAAAATAAAAAAAAATCTGAGTTTAAATTTGTATTCCTACTTGTGTTTCTAGTATACCTTTAATTCCTACTGAAACTGCTATGATGGGTGCCGTTATGTTAAAACAATATTTCATATATGCATAATAAATACAGTATTACATATCCAAGAAGGCGGTGGCTAATGGGCTAATTGTGTAGGTTGTAAATATTTGCAATTTATGCGAGTATATCTCTCTGGTATCCTTGATGTGCGGAGACTGGATATCCGTCTCCATCGCACATCCCCATGTTGGAGTCCGAGGTGGCTGGGGAACCCGGGAGATGAATTTTAATACCTTTAATCATGGATATACAAACAAAAAAACGAAAATCGCAAGAAGATGATTCAAGTAGTAACATTTCATTTGATGGAAGTTTTCCCCGTTTTCTAATAATCAAATCGAACGGCTCCAAATCACTCACTGAACTTAGCCCCTTCATCATAGAAAAACAACTTTCGGCTTTAATTGGAACACCTAAATCTGTCAAGAAACTCCGCAATGGAGGCCTCTTGATAGAGGTAGAGCGGAAACAACAATCGGACATTATTCTGAAATGTACCAGCTTTTTTAACATAGACATAACTGCCACACCACACCAGTCTTTAAACTCCAGCAAGGGCGTCATCAGATGTTCTGACCTTGCTGGAATGCTAGAAGCAGATATTGCTGAAGAGTTAAAATCACAACAGGTGTCAAATGTCAAGCGCATTCAGTCTACAAGAGATGGTAAACGACTGCCAACGAATAGCCTTATTCTAACATTCTCCACACCCATTCTCCCATCATCGATACGAGTAGGTTACCTTAACGTTCGCGTTGCGGTTTACATACCAAACCCAATGCAATGTTACAAATGCTTCAAATTTGGTCATCATGAATCAAATTGCGTTAGGCAGACTATTTGCCGCAGATGTAGCTCAAACCATGACAAAAATGAGGCTTGTAACGTTCCTGTCAAATGTGCAAATTGTGGAGGAGAGCATTACGCCACCTCCCGGTCATGCCCCTTGTGGTTAAAGGAAAAAGAAATTCTTCGTCAGAAGTATACGCAAAATATTTCCTTTCAAGATGCACGAAAGCTTGTTGAATCACAAGGACCAAAACAACTGTCGTATTCAGCTGCAGTTACAAAGTCTGTTAAGATGGTTGACTCTGCAGTACAGGTCAACTTATGTCAATGCCCCCCAATTAAGTTACCATTACCTACAAAGCATACAGCTTCACAAAGTAAGCAGTCTACCTCTGTGCAGACTCAGTCACCATTAAAGTCTTCTCCAAAGAAGCAAACCGCAAATATTCAAATAGCATCTTCTGAGAAAGTTATTCAAAAACAATCGCCTAAAGAGCGAATTGTCATCACAGATCGGTTGAAAAAAGCAATGCGGAACCCGATCAACACAGAAAATCGGTTCGATCCACTTCACGACACCCAATTGATGGAGGATGAGGATCTTTACCTCTCCCCTCCTCCAACTCCGAATAGCAGAAGTCCAATAAAGTTTCCTAAATGATATAAATATTCTTTAAAATGGATAATAGAAGTCATTCTATCCTACAATGGAATTGCCGAGGTCTTAAGTCAAATTATAATGATCTACTTTTACTATTATCAAAATTCTCTCCAAATGTATTATGTCTTCAGGAGACTATGTTATCTCCTAAAGATAATATCACTATAAAAGATTATACACTTTATAATTATATATGCACTAGTAACGCCAGAACATCAGGTGGTACAAGCATTGCTATCGCAAATTGCATTCCTCAAAAAGAATTAAAACTAAACACAAGATTACAAGCTTTAGCTGTGCAGGTGACCTTACATCGACCACTAACAATTTGTTCTTTATACCTTCCTCCAAATTTAACGGTAACAAGTGATGAACTTGAAAGTATTGTTCGGCAATTACCATCACCTTTCCTTTTGTTAGGCGACTTTAATGCTCACAATCCTATGTGGGGCAGTACATCTACAAATAATAAGGGTAACATAACTGAAAAATTGATAGATAACTTTCAGCTTTGTTTATTAAACAATCGGTCACCTACATATTTACATCCAGCTACAGGTACGTTTTCTTGCATCGACCTCTCGATTGTCCACTCTGCTATATACTTGGACTTCGATTGGAAAGTTTTAGATGACCAGTACGGCAGTGATCATTATCCATTGTTACTTACATCAAATGACTCTATACCAGATGAAGGACGTCAAATTTTTAAATTTAAGAAAGCAGATTGGGAAACATTTACTAGGCTCTGTTCTATTGATCTAACAAAAAATGAATTTGATTTCACCTCTGATGATATAGCTGAAACTTTCTCTTCAGCATTACATATGATTGCTTGTAAAGTTATTCCATTACAAAAAAATAATAAAAGTAACAAAATCAAAAAACCATGGTTTAACGATGAATGTAAAAAAGCCGTTCGTATACGTAAAGCTTCACTCAAAAAGTTTGAACATAGCCCTACAACAGAAAACCTTGAAAATTATAGAATATTTAGAGCCAAAGCTAGAAGATCAGTGCGTCAATCTAAACGCCAATCATGGCAATCTTATGTTTCAAATATTAATTCAAATACTCCTATTAGGAAAGTCTGGGATGCAGTACGAAAAATAAGTGGTAAGTATAAAAAGAGTCCAACTGTTCACTTAAAAACTGGTGATGGCCAATATGCCAAAACCAAAACAGATATTGCAGAAACTTTGGCTAAAACATTTGAAAAGAACTCTTCTACAAGCAATTATACAAATACATTTCAACAACATAAATGTAAAGCTGAGAAAGAGTCTATTAATTTTAATTCAACAAACGACGAAGACTATAATTCCCTTTTCTCTATTGATGACTTAATTTATTCAATCAAAACTGCAAAAGATAGTGCTGCAGGCCCGGACGAAATTTACTACCAGTTTCTTAAACATTTACCACCCCAATCCTTAGACTTGCTTCTTGAAATTTTTAACAAAATTTGGGTATCTGGTGAATTTCCCAACACTTGGAAGAATGCGTTGATTATTCCTATCCCTAAACCTGGAAAAGATTCAACTGACCCTACAAATTATCGTCCAATTTCACTTACAAGTTGCCTCTGCAAAACATTCGAGAGAATGATAAATAATCGGTTAGTTTGGTATCTAGAAAATAATGGAATTATCACTAATTTTCAGTCAGGTTTTCGTAAACAGCGAAGTACAAACGATCATCTTGTACGACTTGAGACTTTTATTAGAGAAGCCTTTGTAAATAAACAACACCTGGTATCAATTTTCTTTGATCTTGAGAAGGCTTACGACACTACTTGGAAATATGGTATCCTAAAAGATCTAAAGGATGCTGGACTTAATGGCAGACTTCCTCTTTTCATTTCTGGATTTTTACACGATAGACACTTTAAAGTAAGACTTGGTTCAACTTTTTCTCAAGACCACCAACAAGAACAAGGTGTTCCTCAAGGAAGTATACTTTCTGTTACACTTTTTGGCCTTAAAATTAACAATATTGCTAGCGCTCTTACACCAGGCATAGATTGTTCTCTATATGTAGACGATTTTCTTATCTGCTATCGATCGAAAAGTATGAGAACAATTGAACGGCAACTTCAACAAAATTTAGATAAAATTCAGAAGTGGGCAATAGAAAATGGGTTTAAATTTTCAAAGTCAAAAACTCAATGTGTTCATTTCTGCCGATTGCGAAAACAACATAATGACCCTGAACTTTACATATCTGGTTCTAAAATTCCAGTAGTTGATGAAGCTAAGTTTCTAGGAATTATATTTGATAAAAAACTTTCTTTTATACCGCATATTAAACATTTGAAAACTAAATGCCTAAAAGCTTTAAATTTACTTAAGGTTTTATCAAGTACAAATTGGGGATCAAATTCTTCCACATTACTGAAATTATACAGAAGTCTTATCCGATCAAAATTAGATTATGGTTCTGTAGTATATGGGTCTGCAAGAAAATCATATCTTCAAATGCTAGATACCATACATCACCAGGGTTTACGTTTAGCTTTAGGTGCTTTTCGCACTTCACCTGTAGAAAGTCTATATGCGGAAGCTGGGGAACCATCGCTTTATCTTCGTCGTAAAAAGCTATCACTTCAATATGCAACTAGAATTTCATCTAATAGGAAAAATCCAGCTAAAAATATTATTTTCAAACCAAGTTATACTGAAAAATTTGTTAACAAACCAAAGGAAATTAAACCATTAGGCCTTCGTTTAAAAGATGATTTAGATAAACTTAAAATTAATCCAGACTGTATCCTTCAAAATGACGATGAGGATGTTCCACCTTGGACTTATAATTCCCCGGAAATAAATATTAACCTTTCAAATATAAAAAAGGCATCAAATTCACCTGAATATTTCAAAGAGAAGTTTCTAGCAATTAAGGAAGAACATGAAGATTTTATACATATTTATACGGACGGTTCAAAAGAAGGTTGCAAAGTAGGTGCGGCTGCGTTTGAAAATAATTTTACATCTAGTATGAGGTTACCAGATAATGCATCAATTTTTACTGCTGAAGCAAAAGCTATTGATTTAGCATTGTCATACATAGCACAGCATACCCACGATAAATTTGTGATATTTTCTGACTCGCTTTCTGTTTTAATATCCATTAAAAATAAAAAATCTGACAATATCATGGTAAAGAAACTTCTTTTACGATTTCATGATATACTTAAAACAAAATATGTTAAATTATATTGGATTCCAAGCCATGTAGGAATACGAGGAAATGAAAAAGTAGATGCTTTAGCTAAACAATCATTAAATTTTCAAAAAACTGACTTATTGTTACCTGCTTGTGATTTTAGACCGGCTATAAATAAACTCGTATCATCTGAATGGAAAGCAAATTGGGACAATGCCGTTTTTAATAAACTTCACGATATAAACCCATCTCTTGATATGTCACCATCTCTATCTCTGTCAAACCGCCGTGATCAAACAGTTCTTCTTCGTTGCCGAATTGGACACACTAAAATTACCCACTCTTATCTCCTCACAAATGACAATGCCCCTTTCTGTGTAGGTTGTAATGAAAATTTTACTGTCAAGCATTTTCTTCTTGAATGTCATGATTTTTCACAGGCCCGTAATAGATTTTATTCTGTAAATTCACTCAAAGAACTTTTTAATACAATTCCATCAAAAAACATAATTGATTATTTAAAAGAGATAAATTTGTATTCTAGGATCTAATTGGCTCATTTCTATTGTCATTTAAAATGTTTTACATAATATTTTAAGCCTATTATAGCATTCGGCACGATATGGCCAGTTATGTGTTGACGTGCCGTAAAAATCCAAACAAACAAACAAACAAACGAATTCTGCTTAAGCCGGTGCTAGGGGGCGTGGACGGTAACTTGCACTTTCCAGTACCGTCCATGAACAGGCTTAATCAAACCGAGCCTGCAACATTTTCAATTTTGCCGTGTTGGGCTTTCTTTAGGGATTCTGCATTTATCTATTTTACTTATTTAACCTTTTGTAACCATGACAACTGTTAGAATTTCACTTGGCGGGGATTCATTTTATTTACACTGTCTCGTTTATAGGAACATGGTGGGGCTAAGAGCGAGGTTTGGTGCACCATTAACCGGTTTAAACTCCCCAGCAGTAATTATTAAGCTGCTGACCGTTCCAAGGCGGCGCCCCACTGTGTTCCTCAGATGTATGTCTATGTTGTTTCATACTGTTTTGGTGACACTTTTGCTTGTGTCCCTTGTTGTTTTCTCGTCTACGGTAAGTATCTTCCCCATTGCCTCTAGTTTTTATTTCTTTGATTAACCCCCCCCCCCTTCCCCCGGTCTTCTGTCCCCTTCCCCTATGTGGGCCTATTATTATTTTCTTTGAATTCCTAATCAGTTACAAATTATTTATCATTTAATGATTAACGTGTCGTTGCCCTGTCCTTTTTATGTTTGGGGTCCGCCTGGGCTCCTTGCCGTTGGTTCTTGTTGCTGGGTCATATGGGGGTTGTTTGAGTCTGTACATGAGGGATAATGAATAAGTGCAACATCCCTCACGCCCCTCTAGCACCGGCTTGAGCGGTACTCAATTCTCAACACTTGATAATGCTGGCATCAATGATCCCGAAGGACGAGAAAATATAACAACACTGAAGTGAATTACGGGGCAAATTGTTACAGCTGCAACACGGCACTTGACACCTGCTGTTGTGAAGTAGAAAATTCTGGAAACAAAGTGATCCCTCGTTACCGTCCACGCCCCCTAGCACCGGTTAAAGCAGAATTCAACATTAACAGGAAAATGGTGAAATTTTGAATTTAGAAACATCCGCAGATCGTCGGCGTCCCTGTGGTTAAGTTTTTGTGTGTAAGCTGGTATCTCTATAACTACTGAAGGAAATGGATTGGAACTTCACACACTTGTTCTCTGTGATTATCTAAGATGATTGGCACAAGTCTTATAACTCTGATTTGCTTTTTTACATATATATGCCCCTTTTTGTGTCGCCTTGAAAAAGGCGACATATAGGGGTTACTTTTGTCGTTGTCGGCGTCCCCTTAATTCTGGAAACAAAGTGATCCCTCGGAAGCATTAAACACAACAAAATAACATAAATCTGCTTCGGCGAATACATGTTGGAAATTCTGGTCATGGTGTATGGAAACCTTTTATTGGTTGTCGTTATAAATAAAGTTCCTACCAAACCAATGAAAGGTCTCGATACACCGGCGGGTCACGTGACCGGGGTTTCCCCAAGATGTCTACGTCGAAGCAGATTTCTGCTCTGATTTGAAGATTTCGTTCGAAACAGACGAATATAGAGCGCTTCACGACTATTTGCGCAGGTAGGTAATAGAAACTATGTTGTGTTATTGTTTGCATGCGTTTATTTGTACCTACCCCTTTTAAAATTTATATTTTATCCGTGGAATTTGGTGTTGCGACATTTCGTACGACTAAGCAATTTTGTGACAGAAGTGAACGGTTTTGAATAAATTTCTTAAATTGGGCTAATGGAATCAGAATAGAGTTAGTTACTTCTGTCTCGGCAAATGAGATAAATTTATGTATCGATGAATTTTCGAATATTATTTCTGAGGTTGCATCTCCCTTTGTTAAGAAAGAGGTAAAATGCGAATCTGGTTCTGTTTTTGATGTGAACAGTAATTTTTGTTGTAAATGGTATAATGTTATGAAAAAAGATTAAATTTTTACAAATTGTTAAATTTCTTTAGAAAGGACAAGTCAGATTTTAACCGGAAAGCTATGGTCGCAGCCAGATCTCAATATAAGGCTTGTGTTAGAAAATGTAAACTCGAATATGACAAAAGAGAGACTGAAAAATTAAACAAGGCCAAACATAATAATGTTAAGTTATATTGGAATATGTTGAAAAAATGTGCTGGCGTAAGACAATCGAATATATCTGTTGATGTTTTTAAGAAATATTTTGAATCTGTCAATAACCCCGATGATCATTTTTTCCAACCTGATGGAGATGTACTGTTTTTTATTGAAAGATATGAGCAAAATGAATTTAAGATAATGTTTCAAGAATTAAATGGCCAAATACAGGAGGGTTGTATTTTAAAAGCAATTAATCAACTTCAATCAAATAAAAGTAGTGGACCAGATAAATATATTAATGAATTCTTTATACATGGCAAAAATGTATTATTACCTTTCTTATTGTCGTTATTTAATAAAAATATTTACTTCGGGTTATTTTCCTGACAGTTGGTCAGAGGGATATGTTGTTCCATTACACAAAAAAGGCAATATAAACGATGAAAGCAATTATAGAGGAATTACACTGTTAAATACCCTAGGGAAATTATTTACGCGGATATTGAATAATAGGTTAACAGAATGGGCGGAAAATACGGTGTTTATGTTGAGGCGCAATCGGGGTTTAGGTCAAAAATGGGTACTACATATAATATTTTTGTACTTCATGGTCTTATTAGTCATATGTTAAATAACGGGAAACAACTTTTTTGTGCATTTATTGATTTTAGTAAAGCCTTTGATTATGTTGTCAGAGATAATTTATGGTTGAAAATGATTAAGTTAGGTATTCGTGGAAACATGTTAAACATCATTATATCTATGTATTCAGCTGTTAAATCTAGAGTTAAATATTATAACCAAATAAGTGAGCAATTTCAATGTATGTTAGGTGCACGACAAGGCGAGTGTTTGTCTCCCTTTCTTTTCGCAATGTTTCTTAATGATTTAGAAGATATATTTATTGATAAAGGTTTTGAAGGCATCGATGTTAAAAATGTTTTTAATCTTATATGCAGATGATATTGTTATATTTGCAAATAGTTGTATTGAATTACAGAATAGTTTAGATGCATTATACGAATATTGTTGCAAGTGGAAACTTGTTGTAAACTCAGAAAAAAATAAAGTCATGATTTTCTGCAAAGGTGGCCGTTTACAAAGTAATATTTCGTTTAGTTATAATGGTAATCCTGTTGAAATTGTTAGTAAGTTCACTTACTTGGGTATTGTTTTTACAACCGGTGGTTCTTTCTCTGAAGCTCAAAGTACACTTGCTGGACAGGCCACAAAGGCAATATTTAGAATGAATAAGTATTTATTTAAATTTACAGATATATCTGTTAAACATAGTTTAGAACTTTTTGACAAACTTGTTTCTCCTATTCTTAATTATAGTTCCGAGGTTTGGGGTTTTATACCTGGGAGATCTATTGAAAGGTTGCACATGCAGTTCTGTAAAAATATGTTAGGTGTTAAGAAAACGACTCAAAACGATTTCATTTATGGTGAACTGGGTAGGCTTTCTTTTCAAAATATAAGATATTTCAACATAATTAAATTTTGGGTAAAAATTGTGAATCTAAATGATAATAAATATGTTAGAAAAGTGTACCTTATGTTAAAAGAAGATGTAGACAATAATCCTAATCACAAAAACTGGTGTTCTCTTGTAAGAAATTTGCTTAGTAATCTTTGTTTTTATGTTGCATTGCTTTTTCAAACTGTTGGAAACACAAATGTATTTTTGAATCTAGTGCAGCAAAGAATTAAAGATCAATTTTTACAGAATTGGGATAGTAGACTTCAAATTTCTAGTAGAGCTACTTTTTATAGGTGCATTTCAAATTTTCAACTACAGCCATACTTAAGCTTAATTAACATTAGAAAGTATCGCATAGGTATTTCAAAATTAAGGGTATCGTCTCATAGATTGAATATTGAAATGGGAAGATGGACGAAACCTACATGCACTCCTTTGAATGAAAGAATATGTTATAATTGCAATGTCATAGAAGATGAATATCATTTTGTTTTAGAATGTGCAATGTATAATCTCATACGAAAGAAGTATATATCTTGTTATTATTGGCGACGTCCAAATATGTTAAAATTAACAGAGCTATTTAATTCTGAGAACTTGAAAATAATAAGAAATCTGAGTATTTTTGTCAATAAAGCTTTCGAAATAAGAACAAGCATACTTTTTAATATTCAGACATGAATTGTATCATGCATTAATCATTGTTATTATTTGAATCCCACATACAAAGGTTTATTAATTAACTATCAAACCGTTTTGTATTTAACGATCATCATATTTGCTATCAGAAGTCTTGTGTTTCGTTTTTGTAACAAGACTTCATTTTCCTTCACATAAATCATTTTAAATTTTTGATATTGAGTATACTTATGAATATGTTTTCTATGGATCTTTCACATTTTATCTTGATACTTTCGAACGTCAAGATAGAGGTAACTAGGATCTACGGATTGATTTTATAGAGACTCCTTAATTATCATATTTTGACAAGCTCATCTGGTAGTAGTTACCGAAATTATACTTAGATACGACGATCACACATTTTGCTACTATTCTATTTGTGCTAGTGAATATATAAAATTATCACATGTTATTGTATTAAGAAAATTTATAATAATGTGCATTGCTTTATATAGAAATAAAATATTTGTATGCTAACATTTACTTCGGATGAATTGTAGCAGATAATAATGTTAAATATTTATCATGTACTTAACTGCTGATTTCTTTATGCATGTATTCATTTTATGATAATATGTTGATTACTTGTGAATATATTGTCCTCATGGGTCTATGACCTTCTGGAATTTACTTGAATAAAATCTAAAAAATCTATTTCTAAAGATTGACTCAAAATGGTGTTTGACCAACAGTTGATATTGGAAAATGTTTAGGATAAAATTATAAATCCGCCGTAAATTTAAAAAGACTGCCCCACTCTTTTTATAAACTAAGCGTTCTACGTAAATTATAACGGATATTTACAGAAATTTCATTTGGATTTGTATATTATCTATTTATTATGTGAACTTAATTATTAAATTAAAAGGGATTATGGCAAAATGAAAACATTTTGATCTTCACCCGTTCACTCACTCTATACCCCTGGATGGGCATGATGTCACTATTCGCCTCCAGATCTAAATGTATTTCCCTCAAAGGCTTCAGTGCAATGGAGCAAAACAATGGTATTTATAGATACGTGTTAACTGGTTAACTAGTTACGTAACTAGTTAATCACTTAAGTAACTAATTAGTTATGTAGTTAACTAGTTACGTAACTAGTTAATCATTTAACTCACTATTTAAATAAATAGCTAGTTACGTAACTAGTTAACCAGTTAGTATTAAGCTGGTAAAATAATAGGATGGCATTTATAGGCACTAACATGCATTTATTTCCCGTTATGATCTTTTATTTATTGACAAGAAAACTAGTTACGTAACTAGATAACCTCTTAATTAACTAGTTTGTTATATGGTTATCTGGTGACATAAATATGCCACCATAATTTAGATACAATATATTTCTTATTTCTATAACATGGACTGACAGTCAAAAAATAGGTTGATTTTTTCATAAAGTTGTATATCTAGGAATACAAATAACTTTGATGTAAACCAAATAATTGTAATGCCAAATTCAAACTTAAATCTAAATATTTTAAACCATCAAACTGTTAAGAAAGGGAAATAAACAAATTTACATGTTGATCTGCATTCAAAAGCTTAAAGGAACTTTGTCGTTCTGTGATTTCCGTTAACTGTTAATGAAGTCAAAAGAAAATGAAATAATCATGCTCTTATAATGCAACTGGTCAACTATGTTTTTTTGCAACATAACACATAATTCATTGTCTGCTAATTCTATTTACAGATTGTTCATTCTACTCTTAACTTGCTGAAGTTACCGAGGAAACTTGCCAAAAAACCTAATAACACCATTTTTAATATACACATTTGCAAATAACTGGTAGGCATACATGTTAAAATGACAATAGTAACTCTTCGCATATCTCTCCTTCCAATTGAAACTACTATTCAGAGGACGAAACAGCTGCTGTAGCAGGCACAAAGTTAGCTTTAGCTTATGACATTCGATACACTGGTTTTTGTGTTGAATAGTTTTGGTTTTATCCCAATATTTTATTTTCCAGTAAAAATACATACCTTATAATTATCATACTAAATATATTTGGTAGAAAAGTCCTATAAAATCTTAATAAGGTCATAAAATCTACTGCATCAAACGGTTACTAAGCAGTTTAGACAGAAGTCGTCCAACTTAAATGAAATTACAAATAGTTTTCCACATCCCATTTCATTTCCTTAAAGCAGTAAGTGAATGATTAACAAACTGAAAAAAAGACATAATTATTTTACAGAGAAACTTATGGTCACATCGGTGTGTACTCAATCAAACCGAGTCTAAAAAAACTAAAAAAAAGTACCTTTATATTGCATTGAGTAATTCAATGTGCAAACAAGTCAATTTATGTTATAATAGTTTCCCCAAAAATACATATTTGGCGTCGTTTTTACAAATGAAAATGGCATAAAATGTATTTGACGTCATATGATGTAAATATTCTTGCTTGATGACGGTTTCATTAGTTTCACACATGTAACAAAAAACAAACACTAAATACTATAATTGTAGGTTTTAAAACGACATTCATGTTAATCAAAATTACGAACGATACTCCCAATTTTTGTGCCCCCACTTTAGTGGCGGGCATTTAGATTTACCCTTGTCAGTCCGTCCTTCCATCCGTCCGTTCTCATGTGTGTCGCATGTAACTCAAAAAGATTTGGCATAGAGTCATGAAACTTTACAGGGATATTGATCTGCATGTGTAGTTGTGCACCAGGGTATTTTCGTCTGGATTTAATTAGTATTTTTAGAGTTACTGCCCTTGACTTAGAATTTTTTTGCAAATTTCAACTTGTGTCGCATGTAACTCAAAAAGGATTTGACATAGAGTCATTAAACCTTATGGGATGGGAAGGTTGCTCAACATATGTAGGTGTGCACCTTGAATTTTTCCAGTATTTGTAGAGTTATTACTCTTGACTTAGTAAAAACCGTTTCATTATGTTGTGTTATTTGTTCCTTGAGTGCTAGAGTTAGAATCAACCAACTTTACAGGAATAATGATCAACATCACTAAATTACAGGAATAATGGTCAACATCACTGTGAAGCTATGCAACTGGGACTTTGCATGTGGATTCTTTTTCAGTTTTGTTAGAGTTATTGCACTTTACTTACAGTAGTATAAATTTGCAATTTTCAACTTGTTCATGCATAGTTCAAAAAGTATTTGACTTGTAAACCTGAAAGTTTACAAGAATGTTGGTCAGCATGTGTACGTATGCACCTTGGGGTTTGCTTGTGGATTTATTCAGAATTTGTAAAGTTCTTGCCCTTTACTTAGTAAAAGAGTTTTAGTTTTCAACTTGTGGCACATGTAGTTCAAAAACTATTTGACCTAGAGTCATAAGATTGACAGAACAGTGGCGTGTGGGGGCACCCGTGTCCTATGGACACATTTCTTGTTAAGACATATTCTATACTAAGACAGTTTTTTGGCACTTTATGACTGAAGCTTCTTTTCAGAATATGAGCACTTTATTTATACTTAAAAATGTGTACTTTGCATAAGATTGCAAGTAAGTAATCAAAGTAAACAAAATAAAATTTGAGTATAATTATCATTTAAGGTAGACCATGGGTAATGCATTACCTCTACTTTGAAGAGTATTAAAATAGGCTAGAATAGCTTGTAAACTACATTGAAATTGAGGGGCGTGGGTTCCAACCCCAGAAGGGGCAACTTTTTTTTCTTTTCTTTTTTTCTTTTTAACATTATTCATGTATCTCTCTGATCCCTTATGGAAGAAAAAAAGGAGTCTGATTTAAATTATATAATTATTGTAGGTACTTTTTTGCTAAATAATACCAAAATTTATAGTAAATATGATACCAGATATTTTAAAAGGTAAATTAAATAAAAACTACACGGTAAAAGTATTTTATATTTCGCATGATCAACCAACAACCTTCAAGAAAATTTTGGCAAATTTTGAAAACAGCCCCTCATTATGGTAAATTTTAGGAATATTTTGAATCAGGCATTTTAGATAGGGAAATGGTAAAGTTAGTGTTTAAAGTAGGTGGGGTAGGGTAACATTTTTATACATATTAAGAACATTTTGTTTAGAAATAAAGATTTTGCTTTTGTAATTTGTAACCTGAATGTTATTATTTGTTTCTTAACATTGGGTAATAGAAAAACATTTTTATAATGATGATATTACAGATTATTTAGAGTTTCCTCATTTCTGAAAATAAGCCCTTCTAATGGCAAATCTTAGTTTAGAAATATATCCATAACTCATAAACCACACGGTAAATTTTATTTATATTTTGCATACAGGTGACCTTGAATACAAATAACTGTCCTATGTTGTCAATTTTTCAGTTCCTTAAGGTGCCCATTACCCATGGTCTACCTTAACTGGTAACAATATGCACAGGAATTCCATTTAATACCTTTATTCTCAGGTTTTTGAGTTCATAAGTTTATGATGTTTACTCAATAACTAATAAATAAATTCTAAAAACACAAGTGTTAACACTATGTTTAATTTATCTTAAATAGAAAGACAGAAAAAATTAAATCATATAAGAAAACAAAAACATTTTAAACAAAAGAAAACGTAAAATATGAGAAGATATATTCAATATTGTAGGCAGTCATCTCTAAAAGAAAATTTTTCATGATTCAAATAATCATAATGAAGCAAAAGAAAACGAAATTGTCGGCGTTTCTCAAGGGTTACAAATGTACCAATCAAAGGAACATTTAAGAATATTCGAACAATTTATTGTTACAAATCGTAATTCACATTATAATAAATGGTGGAAGGATGAGTATGCATGACTACCTTAATGCAAGATCTAGGTGATTTACAGATCGTAAATCAATGAAATGTAGTTACATAAAATACTTGTTATCTACATCATTACATAATAAACGACATAATTCTACACATTTTATTGTCCCATTTGCAGTAGACACGTATATTTATGTTACATTGAATATCTTTATGTATGCAGATATCTTGTTTTTCACATATGTATAACACATGCATACTTTATTCAAGGTCTTTTCTGGAATTATCAAGTTAATATTTAAAAAATAAATGAAATCTAAATACAATGTATTTAAAAAAATGAAATCTTAAAAAATTCACAAACAAAAATTCCTATGGCATGTTATCATAATTCAGTAAGCTAATCCTTCAAGAAATTTGTGAAACTGTACTACTCAGTCTCTCAACAACTGGATAAGTGGATGCACCGTCTATTTTATTAGGAGTGCCTTTTTATTACACTCTACAATTAAATAAAACAATTTTAAAGAAACATTGTCAAACAAATCTCTTTATCATTGACAATCCCTAGGGCTTTATTAAATACACGGAATTGCACCTTATAGCAATGTTAATATGAAAATTATCACTAATTGATTTCGAGTACTTAGGCATTCAAAAATTAAGAACTATCATGACTATTTGAGGGTCTGTTGTATTCTGTCGAACGGTAAAACTTTCTGCTTTTCTTGTTTTTCAGAACATTTGCTTGGTGAATTTCGCCGGAATTCTTTCTAGCCAGAGCACCCTGTAAACTACGCCGGACAATTTCTGTGGCCAAGTTCGGTGTATTAACTATCTGTAGGATCAAAATAGACAGATAACTAATTGGAAAATGATGACGTTGTGACTCACTTTGGGCAGTTTCAATTTGTGTTTCGTCTTCAGTCACGGTTAATCTTAGATGATTTATTTCCATGTTGACAAGAACCAAAACCGAAAGAGCGACGATTACAATAGCTGAATATCTCATATTTACCTGTATAAAAAGAAAGTCAGATTACAGGCTACACGGATGACAAAGTAATATGTACAAAATTCTGTAAACATATATGGCAAAAGCACTGTTAAATAGACATAAAGTAGATATTGACTTTTTGTAAAGTGTTCAGAAAATTTCTTTTTTCAAATTCATTATATGATTATTTGCATTTTCCAAGATACATACTTATCTTACTTGCAACTAAGCATTGATACAAAAAGGATAAACGCGCTAAAGAAAGGTGATCTATAAATTGTGTTTAATTATACAGTTATAATATATATTTAAAGCCTCAAGCAATTGGAGTCTAAGCACATATGTCTACATGGCTGTGTGTCGATATGCTTCATCCATGTTAAACAATACAAAGCTTTTTTTTTATCTATTTAAGACATGCTATGCATAGATGAAGGCTTATTTACTAATTTCCAGGTATTTCTCTGTAATATAAGTCAGCATAATTAATATCAAAACTTTATTAAAGTATAACTAAAATGACTTTGTTTTTATCTAATACTGTTTTTATATCCTTTTTATTATTTTTTAGATTCCATTCACAGTACTGCGCATTTACAAAAATTCTATAACAATAGTGAATTAATGTATTTTTTAATTAAAGTATTTTTTATTGTCGTGCCCTTTCACTTAAAAAAGCAATAACTTCATAAATGTGAGCATTCAAGATGAGAGCAAAATTCTAAACAAAATAACAACACTTAAATAAAATGATTACCTTTGTTCAAAAATGATATGTTTAAGTTAGAATATACACTGCCTGGAATATAGTTGAAAATGTACCACGTACTCATACGCCAATGAAATACCTCAACAGTATGTTCAAAATTTATATCTAACTCTAGACAAAATAAGGAAAGTAATTTGATACGGTGCAAGTCGTTTAATCGAATACAGCTACTTTAAATTAATCGCTAAATTTAATGCAAGATAAATATACTTACCTGTCATTATAATGTTTTAGAGATTTTTGTTGTTGTTATCATTAAAATAATTAATGTGGCATCGGATTTCATATCAATTTTACTTCTACCTAGTCTGCCGTCGTTAAATTTGTTTCTTATTTCATTCTATTAAATCATAAAAGTTGCCATACCATTTAAAGAACACCGTGGGTTGGAAAATAATTAATAGCAAATTGTTATGACTTTGCCGTATTAATAAAACATAATACATGCACCGCAACATTCAAGCCACATATGTATTTAATTTCCTTCATGTTCTCAATTGTGAGGCATTATTAGCTTAACTAGCGCATTAAAATAAATCTTCCAAATTTATACCGTCACCCATAATTGCATAGAATCAAAACCAATTTTAGAATATTTAACATTTGACGTATCGTCTTATTTCCTTATTATTAACAGTCACTTCAGTTTGTTTGGTTACATTTTATATGTTTCCCTAAAAACATACAACAGCTGTTTGACTAGATTCTTTCCATGGCAATGCAGTATGTATAAATTGAAATAAAAGGAAATTGTAAAATTACATTTTTTTTATTAAAAAAAATATTAAAATTGAAATCAAATGATATAATTATATTTGACTATGACACATATATCTAAAATTTTACGATACTATTTTGTGGTAGATAATAAGGCAATTTTATTTTAATATGTTTCTAAATGTAATTTTGTAAGACAATCCAGTTATAACTGTCAACATTTTTTTTGTTTCTGAAAGAAAGAAAAACATTGCTTTTAAAATATAATTTTAATTTACCCCTTCACTGGATCATTTTCAAAAACTGACACAGAAGTCCCGTTTTGAATCATTTAAAGTATGCTAAAATGAAATAATTAAACAAGTCCACTGATAGTCGCAATCATCTAATATTTTTAATGAATTTTTACAATCACTCTAATTCACAAAACCGCCATATCCAGTGCGATATCACACAATAGCTAGCAATTCCTAAAAATTCCTCTGGGTCAAGGGTATAAACGTACTGGTGCAATTCCAAAAAGCACTGCATCCAGTCCAGCCGACCATCAATCAAAACCTGGGTGATCACTGGTGGGTAATTATGATAAAAGTAATAAGGTAAAGACATCCTTAAGTCAGTGAAAGTGAAAATATGAAATAATATCAAAATAGTTACTTCATTGAAAAAAGTTACATATTAAATCCTTTGAAACATATTTTATTTCCCTTCTTTATTGCTAATTATAAATCTTTTGTCTTTTGTTTAAGAGTACATAAAAAACAAAATTATATAAATCATACATAAAGACCATTTATTACTTAGTCACTGTTATCTTGTCTATATATTTTAAAACATCACTGTTACATCACGATGTATATCATTGAATTAACCAGTCACGAAATTCTTAAAAGAAAAATTAGATTTATTACCGCTAACCATTTTCATCAAATGTTTTAAATATAATATACAGACATTGATCACTCATCAAAAGTCAGTCTATTCTACAACATCTTGGAGGATTTTGTATACCTGAAATGTAAACCACTTATATTGTGCCGATTTACCGAATACTTATTACATTTCAATTCATTTAAAATGTTTGAATTGAATGGTAATTTAGAGATAAAAAGCACTCTAACGTCTTATGTTTTGAAAAATAAAGTTTCTGTTTGCTTGAAATATTTTACAAATCATTTTATTTTTTATACACACAATTGTCCTATAAATACATATTAATTGCTTTGAATAAATTTTAATTTGATGAAGTGTAAAAATACATCATTTAGATTACTTGTAGCCTGTGCTAGGGGGCATGAGGGATGTCGCTCGTATTCATTATCCCTCATGTACAACTCGATCAAACCGAGTCTGTAATTCTCTTGTAATTTTGTTGTTATAAATGCTTTCGACGGATCACTTTGTTACTGGATTTTTTGTTTTCAGCTTTCATGTCGTTTTGGAGAATACAAAACATTAAATTATAATGATTAAATATCCAGTGTTAAAAAAGGACATTAACACCCATTGTTCGGATAACTTTTGAAAAGTCACTGTTATTTCTTTTATTAACCGATTTGTTTTTGCCACTTCCGATTTCTATTTCTCATATGTTAAGCGAAATAAAATATATGTTTAACTAATTAAATCTGAAGTATTTGATAAAGAATATGCAAATGGTGGTCTAAAAATTATTTATGTTTATGCCTATATGAAAAAAGAACCGTATCTATACATGTATATTTATATAATGGTAATATGGTAAAATTCCAAAGATGTGTTCATAGGTAATCGACAGTTAGCATGTATCCTTTAATGGGACACATTAGTGCATTTCATGGAAAGTGGCATGTAGGTCCGAAGTAAAATAAATGTATGCCCTGAACGAGATAACAATGGGCGAAAGTTAATTAAATGCTACAGTATAAGCATTGCCACTGGTAATTTATTGTGTATTTCTTTTGAACCGTTTCATAGTACACTTTCATTCATTAAGCTAGGTATTTTTCATCTAATTTATTTTTTGTTTTGTTTGTTTGTTTGGTGTTGGACGCTCTAATACAATGCAGGCCATATAGCGCCGAAACAGGAAAGATGATTTTTACTAACCTTGGGTGTTTCAAAGTTAAAGCACCACCAGGGGTCAAAACCACCTTATTGCTAGATTTAAGATATGCATAGACTCCAATAATTCGAACTCACTTTGTCGCCTCTTACGATCAAGCACGTATAATCGGTTGTTGCGATTATGATGTCCCAACCATTACATGTACACGCAATCCCTCAATATGGGATGTTATTTTGTAAATATCACATGCATAAATATTGGTTTCATTCTTTGAACACTCTTTCGACCAATATTCAAGCAATGTTATAATTACAATAATACAATTTAAACATAAGCAGGCGCGTGTTAAAAGAATTAACGTTGCAAGATTAATGTACTAATGATATATGGAACACTTGCTATTATTACTTTCTAGGTCAATGACGTTTTGCAATTAAAACTTATATCAATTTCGCACATCAATGTTAAATCAATTGAACATGTAAACATATACCGGTATCATGCGTTATAAGGGATGATATCAAAGCATCTGTTTCAGTACAGTATCGTCTGTAACGGTATTGTGTGCTTTTACAAATACTTATCATGTACACATATATAAATTGTTAAACACATTATTATACACGCGCCAAACGAAGTTTGTGGGAGTATACTGGGATCAGCTGGTGTTCGGTTGAAGGTTTCTTGTCCCAGAACAGAATGTACAAGAGATATCAACTTTAAATTCGTAGGTGGATAGATTTGAATGAGTAAATAAGAACCGAAACCCTCCCTTCCCTAATTTCGAAGTTATTGTCCTTTGTTCATTTTACACTTTCAACTTTGTCCTGGACATTACTTGAGAATTATAAAAAGGTATCAACTTATACATATGTAGGTATATATAACTCACTGACTAAAAGTGCAGTGCATGAAAACCCTGACCATCCCTTCAGTAATTTTTAAGTTGTTGCCCTTTGTTCATTTTTACATTTTAAACTTTGTTCAGGACATTACTTGAGAACTGTTAAAGGTATCAACATAACATTTTGTAGGTAGACAGATCTAACCAAGTAGATGTGCAAAAATACCAGGTGCCCTTAAAAGAAGTAATATTCTCCAAATCAAAACTTTTATTTATCTTATTGATGTAGGACAAATAATTCAACTACTGCAGTCCATACACATTCCATTATTTGACAGGGTGATCATTGACCGATTTAACGTCTAAGTTGAGTCATTTACTCAATTAAAATCCGTATAGTTTGGAAAATAAACAAAGTTCAAGGTAATAAGTATAGCAGGAGGATCTGCTGATTGCAATCATGAAAATATATCTGCTTAATTGATCTGTTGATGTTTTCGTATACTAGAATATATTAACAGAACATTAGGATTAGAATAAAACAATAAAAGTGTCGTTTAAATAAATTTTTATTCAAACTTATTGCCGTCGCATGTTGAAAAGAAGACAGAAATCCGGAGATAGTAAACTTACAAAATTAACACAATTTTCCTTATTAGTTTTAGTTAAATAAAAAATTGTCTCGTATACAAAGTAAAAAATTTATAAAAATTACAGTTTCGTTATCATAATGAAAACGAGCACATCTATAAATCGTTAAAACAACGTTGTACCTAACTGCTTCTCATAAACATGTTATCAGAGAGTAAACATATAGACAATTATTTTAATCAATAAGAACCGCCTGAAATTACGAAGATATTAAACTATTCACAGATTTAGTTTTAATGTGCATCAGACAAATGCTTGCTTTTCTAAACCGTCATTAACTCCTTCAATAGGATAAAGAGTATGTATTTAAAGTGATGATATTTCGAAAACAAAACTTCTTTCTTAAAGTGATAATTCTGGTCAACAGTATGAAAACAAATTATCCTAAAACTTGACAATATGTATGTCTTTACACACTGTATACAATTATATAGCACACGTTAACCACCATCTTTTTTTAATTGGTTTAACGTTGCGCCAACACAGTATATGTAATATGGTGATTTGCTAACTGAGAAAGCCCTCATTATTTCAGGCATGACGGGGAACCTGAGTAGAACCACCGACGTTCCGTTAGCTAGCTGGATAACTTCCTCATATGAAAGAATCTAAATGTCTGTCGGGATTTGAACCAACAGAGGTGAGGTAAGGGGCAACTGGTTTGAAGTCAACGACCTTAATCACTCAGCCCCAGATCTCCAGAAAGAATGTTTCGCAAAAAGCCGATGAAACCGGATTGGTACTTTTTAAGCGGCAATTACCTGTGGCCCTTAGCTAGATGTCTTTGCAAATTTGCTTATCGGTGGGTTCATATGTAAACAGCACTCTATTAGAAGCACTAACAGGACGATATCTATAAAATATAGTTTTTAATCCAGAAAAAAGGTGAAAGCAGTGTGATCTCGCCCCATCTTTTTTGTGTTTATCTCATTGGTGCGATTGAGACTTTTGGTCGCTGCGTACGGTTTTGAGACAACCTAGTGGACTTAACGTCCCTACTTTTTATTTTTCAATTATATCAATAGCAACATTTTAAAACAAATACTTTGTTGAAATTGTATTTATTTTTTAACCTTTAACACTAGTAAGAAGTTAAGTACATCCATTTAGCCTGTAGTGTAGAAGGAGTTCTTGAGGTTGAGTCTAGGATGCGATATACGCTCTTAATGATAATTTGGAAAGAAACATTGTGTATGATATAATTCGTGCTACACCTCTGATTCATACGGAGAAGTTGGCAGTTATTTGCGTAGGACAGATTTATTGAGGAAGAGTATTGTTTATTTTACTATTCTGATATTTCTTTACTATCAAGTACACTTTTTTTCAAATGCGACAATTATAAATAAACGAAAGCCGTATTAAATAAGCTGTACTTTTGCGTTGCTTGTCATTTTTATCAGTGTTATCATTTTAGCTGAGTAGTTTTATATTTTCTGGATCTTCGGGATCTTTGATACCGGCACGTTTAAGTGTTGGAAAATTGAGTAACGCTCTAGCCGGTTTTAGGGGCGTGACGGTTTATACCATTATCTTTCATGTACAGACTCAATCAAACCGCGTCTGCAATGTTCATGTTATTTTAAAAGCTATCCGTTTGTATCGGCATAATTTCATCTTGGAAACAAATAAAAGTTATACCAAAATATAACAACCCAAACAAACAATTTGGAACAATATGAAAATATATTTAAACTAAAATTCGTTCTTGCCTTGGTATGTAAAGGGTTGTGTGTATATGGGGTATCTGTATGACTTAAGAATTAATGACCTCTACACATTTGAAAGTTTTATAGCAATTTATTAAACCCCTCATGCAAATTATCTTAAATATCAGACTTTATATATTCATCCTGACTCTATTACATCTAAGAAAACGACACAAAAACCATACCAGAACATACTTACAACAACGATTGAGACTAAATTCAGAAGAAATTCAAAGAATAATTGTTACAAACAAAAGTCTCTTGAAACAAAACCTTTCCTCCTCGACTCTGTGTCTTGTGAAATAGATATGACATACATTTGACACCTCCTTTTGCAATGTTCATACACGCAGCTTTTTGGAATGATTTTAATAGAATATTTTTAAAGAAGTAATAATATTGAAATTAACTTATTAGAAACAATATCTCTCTTCACATAGACACAAACAAAGATGAAAAAAAATATTCCTTTTGTGGCAAAATATTACATACATGTATATAGTTGCAAACTCGAAAAATATCATCACAATTTAACTTGTTTTTAAATTATTTTCGTTGCAGACTAATTAAAACAATTAAGTCAAAACTGTAGGAATATCTTTTGCATTTCTTTAGCATTGTATATAAATTAATACTTTTTCATCTGTCCCTATGTATGTTCGCTGTATATATGTGCGTTATATTCGAAGTATGTACAGTTGTAAATGTTGCTGGTATTTATGGATTTGAAATGTGTGCGCGTGTGGGTGTGCGTTGTGTGCACGTGCCAAAAAAAAACTCATTGTGACCATATTTTTTGTATTACTTGCACTATATTGATGTTATATTTCTGTGCATTTTATTATTGTATGATCACAGAAAAAATATAAAAAAAAGAATCATGTTTAAATTTTAGAGATATTGTCCGATTATAATTGCCATGAATATATTATCTAACGTTCTCTTAACACAATGAAAATCTGCAACCTCAGCATACCTGCATTGTCAAGCATCGTAACTCTGTAAGGGAAAACTGAAGTGTTATATAAAACTGTAGTTATGTACACAATAAGAATAAATTATTCATATATAGAATAACTAATCACCTTTATCCGTGCCGGGATTTTCACGATTTCGAAACATTTTTCATCGCATCTCGACAAACTAATCTTGCTGCTCCAACAGTGCCATCCTTAAGACTTGAAGCTTCTTTACGGCTGCACTGAAAGAGTTTTACTGTACTGACGCGAACGAACAATGTCGTTGCTGCAGTCTAGTTGGTAACACGTGACCTATCATTTCCTCCTTCAATTCAACGCTTCCAAGCTTTCTAACTTTCCTACCCTATCATTTTAACCATTGATTTCCATAACAAACGTTTACTTTTCTAGCAACGAGTAAATCTACCATTGAATTCATAGCATTCAGTGACTTCTTTAGTTAGTATTGTTTTCCCTTAGCAAAATCATCGAGTAATGTATTTACACATGTACTATTTCAGAAACAAATATGAAATTTATATTCAGTTTAAGATTTAATTTTTACATCTGCTTTCGCTGATACAATATTACTGGTTTTTTGTCATTGAGGGTATTTGTTACCCTCTTGTAATGAAAAAAAATACAAAAAAAACCAGCCTTTAGACTTAGTTTCATCTACGAATGACAGTTGGTTCAACAACACCCGGAAGAGAGGAACTTATGTGTTAATTTATTAAAGATAAGTAAAATTAGTGATTTTGGGCAGCATAAATTGCTTGCTGAAGTGTATGACTGCACGTTTGTATCATTCTAACAGAAAATACTTCTAAAATATCTGCATGAAAGAAATATTCTTGAGCGAATTGCACGTGTACGGGTACATTGCAAAGCGAATATACCCTTATCAAATAGCAGCATTAGATGTTGTTCCAGAACATCTTATTACTATGTAAACGTATACTATTCATGTTTGTTAAATAACAGAGACATGAATTGACAGATTTCTTTCGAGGATTGTCCTCATGGGAACAACATAATTTTACTGTTTTATTAAGTTGGTCATGTTTTAAAACCATATTTGTTCCTCTTATAAAAGTTATAAAATTAGTCAAAAATCAGGTCGTTTTTAAAAAAAATGATATAATTTTCCTTATTTAATTATTTTATTTCAACAAATGTGCACAGATAACACAATTCAGTGTCCGTGTCGACTGTAATATTATCTATGTTTGTTTTTAAAATTGATGTTTGTTCTATTTACACCTTTTCAATTAGCATATAGCAGCTGTATTCTCTTACTTTTGATTGCTACATTACTGCAATTGTATAATTAAGTCATACTGTAACAAACAATATTCATCTCTTAACATTTTTAAAATATCTATTTATGCCTATTGTTTGCCAATTGTAACAGGTATCTTGCCCAATTTGCAAGACTCTTGCTCTGTAAGTCTTTCTTTTTCTCTCTCTTTCGATACATATATATTTCATATATGCACATTGTAACACTTCTCAAAAATCTAAATACAAGATACTGGTAGAATAACTTTTATTTAAGCATAACAAAACAACAATGATAAAAACCTCGTAAAGATCTGTGTATACTTCCGAAAACCTTTATGCATTGAAGTAAAAATTCTTTAGAACATTCCTTACAAGCAAATGGGTACTGCATGTATTTAAATAAAGAAATTTATTCGACAAACAACAATCGGTTTACTTTTTGTCTTGAAAAAAAAGCAAGAGCTGTCAAAGAACGTGACAAATGCCCCAAAGGATTCTAGTTATAAACCACCTATAACATGCTAAGTGTGGTGGTAAAAATGAACAAAGTTCGGACCCCAGCAGTGACCTTTTAGTTAGATAAAGAAACCTGGGCCTTATTCACAACACATTGTCCATCTATGGTGACTTTATATTTTTAAAATTGATACTTTCATGTATATGAAAGTTACAGAACGAACACAACAACCACCATTAATATGTATATAACATAAATAGTGTAAAAGGTTAAACCCCAGCAGAGACCTTGAACAAAAGCGTAGGAACATTGGTTTTAAGAGCAACACATCATACATATATGATTAATTCATATGTGAAATAAAAAATATAATTCTTTCATGCATATTAGTTTCAGAGTAGACGCGACCATCTCTTCCTATATGTATATTAACATCAAAATTTACAAAGTTTGAACCCAACAGTGACCTTAATCTTAGTCGTAGAAACCCCGAGTCTTGTTCGCGACACACCATACATCTATAGTTATTTCATATAAGAAAGAAAAATTACAATCCTTTCAAGCATACTGAAGTTTCAGAGCAGACATTACCACTACCTTGGCCTTAGTCGTAAAAACCCAAGTCTTGTTCGCCACACCATACATTTATAATCAAAATTACAATCCTTTTATGAATATCGAAACAACAACCACTTCTTTATTTTTTTAACATAAAAAATTACAAAGTTTGAACACCCACAGTGACCTTGGCCTAACTCGAAGAAACCTGAGTCTTGTTCGAGACACACCATATATTTATGGTTATTTCATACGTAAAAGATAATTAATATCCTTTCATGCATATTGACGTTTTATAGTGGACACGACCACCAACATCTATATTTATATTATATAAAGACGTTTGAACCTCCACAGTGACATTGACCTCAGTGGTAGAAACCCGAGTCTTGTTCGCGACACACCTTACATCTATGGATATTTCATACGTTAAAGAAAAAATTACAATCCTTCCATGCATACTGAAGTTTCAGAGCGGGCACGACTACCACAATCTATATTTACATAATATAAAAATGACAGAGTTTGAACCCCCACAGTGACCTTGACCTTAGTCCAAGGAACCCGAGTCTTGTTCGCGACACACTATACATCTATGGTAAAATATGTGAAAAAAATACAATCTTTTCATTCATACTGAAGTTTCAGAGCGGGCACGACTACCACAATCTATATTTACATAATATAAAAATGACAGAGTTTGAACCCCCACAGTGACCTTGACCTTAGTCCAAGGAACCCGAGTCTTGTTCGCGACACACTATACATCTATGGTAAAATATGTGAAAGAAAAATTACAATCCTTTCATGCATACTGAAGTTTCAGAGCGGACATGACCACCACCGTCTATATTTATGTAACATAAAAATGACAAAGTTTGAACCTCCACTGACACCTTGACCTTAGTGGTAGAACCCCGATTCCTGTTCGCGACACACCATACATATATGGTTATTTCATGAAAGAAAAAATACAACCCTTCTATGCATACTGAAATTTCAGAGCGGACACGACCACCACCTTCTATATTTTATATAACATAAAACATTTCATATATGAAAGAAAAATTAAAATCCTTTCATACATACTGAAGTTTCAGAGCGGACACGAACACCACTGTCTATATGTATAAAGCCGGACTGACAGACAGACGGACGGTTCGATTTAAATATGCCACTATTCTGGGAATTAAAATAAGCAGGACTTTGAGATAAAACAGATAAAAACGACGTTATAATTTCCCATATGCCTTTTAGGATTGTGTTACTTATTGATATAAATGCTATATACCTTATAATCCTTAAAATCAAATAAAAATTGGTTAAATTGATCAATATACTTGTGAAATGAATAAATGCATTTACTGGCAAGAATGTTCCCCTTTCATACTTTAATATCAACATAGCACTGGTCTGTATAAATATATATTTATAGTCTTTTTTCAGATTTCAGAAAACTTTTTTATCATTTCAAAAATAACTCGTCTGAATCTTGCACAATCGCGGATGTCACGGGCTGGTTTAGTACTGGAATCAATATCGTCATCAAAAAATTAATAAGGTCTCTTCGCATGAACCGCTCAACGTTTAAAGGGAGATAACGAACAACTTACGAACAATTGAATAAAACGAGTTACTTCCCTGAGTAGAAAATGAAAGCAAAACGACGAACATATAACATGCATTCAATTCTTTTACACGCTCATTTAATACTCTGTAAATTTTGAAGTGACATTATGCCTTTCTTACTAGTATAAATGCTTACCTACCGTCTATTTTGTTAAAAAATGGTCTCGTTAATCACTTACCGACCGCTTAACAGGTCTGAAAGTACATACTGAGCTAGGACATTATTTTCTAGCTCTCATAAAATATCTCCATGGTAGAATATGCTTTCGAAATTATTTGTAAGAATATTGACCTGAATAGAAGTTTGTGTTTGCCTGATATATTAATGAACACTATAACGCACATGGCTTTGAATGGCTTTGGAATGCTTTCCAAAATCACGATAAAGTACATGAATATAAGGTTTTTTTGTGAGTTAGATCAATTATTATTCTGAGTTAAAAAACTGATGTTTGGAAAGAAAACAAGAGAATGTAGGTAAAAGCGTTAAACCACTCGGAAAAAGTCTGCATTTCATTTACAGAAAAGGTGGCCTTCAAATCGTCGCTCAGGGCAGTAGATGCTATGTGGAGATATCTATCCCGCGCACGGTATTACTGAGTGTACAGGTTAAAGCCAACGTTGCGAAATTTGTTTTCAAATATATATTTCTTTGCAAATAACATCAACTTAAACTCATGTGTTCGAAGGAATCCATCGGTAGCGTTCGCTTGAAAAGAGTTGTTCAGAGAAAGAAAGGAAAAATATCATCTCTTTCAATTTCGCGATATTAAAGGTTCTGTTTATTTTTGTAAGCTAGTATAAATTCCTTTACACATAATTTGCAGTAAAATTTTGCTGATGTTTTTGTGAACTTCTTCCACTTCATATGATGTTTAAGTCCTGCACATGTACGATGCAACCATTGTGAACAGTTATCACAGGCTATCCACTCTCCACCCTCTGCTGTAGAACATATTTTACACTTAATCTCTAACTTTACTTCTGCTTGTGCTGAAGTTCCTGGGAGAGGAGAATGACTGTGTCTTGCTGAAAATAGTGGTTGCGAGGAGTTGCTTCTATTTTCTGTGATGATCTCATCGTTGCTTTCTTCTGTGGTTATCTCATCTTTGGTTTCTCCTGTGGTGATCTCGTCTTTGCTTTCTTCTGTGATGATCTCAACTGTGCTTTCTCCTGTGATGGTTTCACCTTTGCTTTCTTCTGTGATGATCTCATCTTTGCTAATTTCTATGATGATTTCATCTGTGATATTTTCTATGATGATCTCATCTTTGCTTTCTTCTGTGATGATGTCATTTGTGCTTTCTTCTGTGATGATCTCATCTGTGCTTTCTTCTGCGTTGGTCTCATCTGATTTATGTTTCTTTGTGCGCACTATTGTTTTTTCTTCTTCTTCAGACTTTCTTTTACTTGATTCTTGTGTTTGCGTCATGTCCGCCATATTTTCTTCACACCAAAGTTATAAAGTAGATCTTCTCTTATCTAAACTAAACAAAGCAAAGACAACAAGTAGACATTCATTTTTGTAGACAACTTATCAACAATGTTATCATTATATAACTTATCATACCTGTCAGATTTGTTATTGATTTAAAAAAAACTTTGAACTTGCCTCTCGTGTTTTATCACTGATACGTTTTTGTGTGTACATATTTAAACATTTCACCGCAATGTATGTGATAATTTGCCTTTTTCAAATTTTTAATTAGCAGCTTAATGAAAATGTTTGATGTTACATCTGTAATATTTCTTAAACCTCTTTTTAATTATTATTTTCTTTGAATATTTTGTAAAAAATCGGATCATGAAAGTTTTGTTTGAACCTATAATTTTATAAGTTTTGAATTATAAAAAGATGTTTCAGTATGGAGGTAACTAGGAACCTTAAATGAGGAACTTTGGTATCATTTTGTAAAAGTCGGACAGTGATTCATTGCAGGAACAAACAATTTGTGCCGTAAAAAAAACAACCATTATGGATGAAACTATTTACTAGTACAATGAGTAAAATGTAATTCCAGAGGTGATAAGAGGTTATCGTAGGCAGCTGCCGACAGATATTACAATTAAAAGCAGGCAAATATCATTAGATTGATTAAACATTACTCAAGTAGGAATATTGGGAACCAAATAACAAGTAAAGTTTTAAACAATAAATAGGACCACAAAGACTATAACATATATTACAGAATAAATGATCTTAAATGATTGGAAATATTTGATCTCTGCATAAAAGTAAAACACTGTAATCTAATACTACGCCCAGAATGTACATCGTCAAAAAACTTGCTAGACCCAGCCCCCTCCCCCACTTAAAAATAAATAAATAAGAATTCCAAAAATTCTATCATAACTATATTAGAAAGACATTACAATTTTAATTAGACCCTATACTTGTTCAAAGCGTATAATCTATTTATGAAGTCAGTTTGAAACAGAAGATAATGTTTGAATTTGCAACATA
Organism: Ruditapes philippinarum; assembly: GCF_026571515.1. Lineage (NCBI taxonomy): Eukaryota > Metazoa > Mollusca > Bivalvia > Venerida > Veneridae > Ruditapes > Ruditapes philippinarum. The sequence goes on from NW_026862554.1 coordinate 88,362, forward strand.
GTCTAAGGTTTGTCTTTGAAAGAAGGTTTTAAGCAAGTAAAGGCAAACAGTTTTTTATATGTAGTTTTTAAATGTTAAACATCAAATTCTACTATTCTAAAAAAAGAAAAAAAGAATACAGATCAACAAGACAAATCAAAGTTCACGTGGTATTTTAAGTTCCTTTTTTTGCATTTTTTTCTTCTTAAGTGGTTCCAATATTGCTGTTTGAATACTGCATAATCACCTTAAGGATATGATACCTGCTTCTTAAATCTGACTCTTGTCTCTTATATATAGGCCTCAAATCCTCTGATTCCTTTAATAATTCCAATTTATTACGTTCAACCCGTTCTTTTCTCGTGTAGGGCTCTAGCATTCTTGTACGTATTTTGGGTCCGTACCCCGCTTTTCATGGAAAGGCACTAATGTGTCACATTGAAGGATCCATAATAACCGCCATATGAACACATCTGCGGATGTTTTTAAATGCAAATATTTGCTCGATTTTTATGTTTAAATGTTGAATTATGTGGAATTCTGCATAAGCCAATGCTAAGGTCGTGGATGGTAGCTGGCAATTACCACTGCCGTCCATATACAGGCTAAGTCAATAGCGAGCTTGCAACCTTTTCAATTTTGTCGTTTGGGACCTTCTTTTGGGCTTCTGTTTATCTACATTTTGTCTTAACAAAGATAAGATAGTTACTTTGCAATCCATGGAATCAAACATACTTACATTAGGACCTAATCTAATGCTTAAATGTTATCTAGATTGAAAACAACAATAAGTAAATGCCATAAACAACCGAAAGCGAGTCGAAAATAGGTGAAGGACATTTTATAGGGCATAACATTAGATTTGATACAGCAAAAAGACATCAGAAGACACATCTTCTACATGAGCAATTTTTAAAACATCAACATCAGCATCAACAAAGAGGAAATTTAAATTTAAGAACCATATACAATAGAAGAGGTAGATAAATTAGACCTATAAGCAACACGGAATTTAAGATATCATTTACAATCATGAATGCTTCAGATGTTTCACATGAGATAGACACTGTGGTAGAAACTGTTAAAAAAATGTGTAAGCGCCCCTATAACCTTATAGATAAACCTGTAAAAGGTCGAATGTGCCGATGGTAAGGAAATGCATACTTCAGAAATGTGTTGTGTTTAAGCCATTCATTCATTAGTTTTATCATAGATGAGTCGATATGATCTGATGATAGTATTGATTGACTTATATTCAGTATGAAGATTGGAGAGAACTGGAATGAACGCTGAGTTTTTCTGTCTCCACCCTGACCAGGCAACAACGCAAGTTTAAAGAATATTTTGAGACACAACTAGTGAATTCGTTATGTTTTTTAATAAATGGCCGTAATACTGGTATTTAATGAAATATAATAAGTGTCATCGAAAAAATTACACCAGGCTTAATAAAAAATCGTTTTACTTAAAGAAACTTATTTGTCTTCTGTCTAAAGAGATCTGTTTTTATATGTCACTCTAATAAACGTCTAATTTACGTCTAATAATAGCATTTATAAATTAGCTTCATAAGTAATAAGTATCAAATTTGTGTTAACTGTCTGTTAGTTATATTTGTAAATTCTTATAACACATACTTGTTTGTTTCTTGTTATTTTTTGTTAACTGTTTATATTCATTATTAAAGTTGAACAATGTTTCCAAAATGAATGAACCTGCAGTATCAGATTTTATTTCAGAATCAACAAAAGTTATTTTATCTCAAACTCAAATCTATTTCAATATTTTTTGTAAAAGCACCTGATTCAAGTAATAACATAACTGGAAATAATTTGTTTCCATCGTCCATCGTAACGTGAATGTGTTACTTGACATTCATTATGTGCACAATGCTCTTTGTTAGGTTGCTTAACGAGTTTGTCTTATATGCGATCATATTTGTTTCATTCGGTTTATGGACGATGGATGTCTTAAAGAAAAGTGAGTCTTTAAACATAGTCATGAGAAGGCAGTTGAATTCCCCTCTATTGTATAATGTAATTGCTTTATACGCACTTACAAGCATGCATGCCAATTAATTTTAGCTAAGTAATTTTCTTATTGTAATAATTTGTAGTCATAAATGACATATAATCGGCTTGTTGTATTAAAAATTGAATCATTTTTATCGTATAAATCATCCATGAATTTTTATACTCGGTTAAGGACTATAATTATCATTTATTTATGTTATATAATCATGATTAAATAACATAACTTAATTAAATGGACTAGAGATCAAAAGATACAGAAACCCTTTATGTACATAAATTAGTCATTGTCACTTAAATTATTTGATTAATGTTAAGCTCATTTGAAAATAAATTTATATCTTAGTGAATATTTTTACAAAAAAGATACACCATTTTTTTTGTAATTAAATAATCATAAAATCTGTAGGGTTTCAATATTTAAAGATTTAGATGAAATCACAAATTAAAGACATCACAATAATACATTTAAAATAACATGACAATGATATTTTACAAGCGACTCGTTATTTTTTTTTATTTTATATTTTGTATTCAGTAAGAATTGTTTCTCCCTCGATATCTAGAAAACATGCAAGGGATATTAACAAACAGAGTTTAATGGCGATGGGATTATCAATCAGGTTAGCGGTCGGTAGCGCGCATGGTTGACGTTTGATAACTCTTTAATAAGGCAATGATTGTACAAATGTGTAACATCATAAAATACTAGTTCAAATTTGACCTAAGGCATTAATAATTAAATAAGTAATGCTCTCTACCATTTCATAATAATTAAGAATTCCAAAAGAAAACACTTTAACGAGGAAGGGATTGCTTTAATCAAAGAAGAAAATTGGTTATGGCCCTTTTTGATTTTCAAAGACTTCTAAAAAATAAAAAAGAGTGCGATATTTTTGTAGAGAATTGTAATATAGTTCTTCATATTTTAAAATTTGGTTTCAGAACATTTTTTTCCTTTGAATGGTCCTCTTATCTTTTTTGCAAACAAAAACATATCTCTGGATACTTATGTTTCTTTTTCAACACTCAATGGATTGATAAAGAGTGCATCTGTTTCTTGTGCATTACCATTTGCACCTTGACAAGATGATGTTAACTTAACGAAAGTGAATTTACCCGATAAGTTATGTTACACGGCCCTGTGCACAATCTTGGCATTTAAAGACGAAATTTTTATGTAGTGAAATAGTCATTGCAAGCGTAACAAAATTATGAGCACCTTCTCCCTCCTATTAAATGATAATTTTGTGTAAATCTGGTGTGTCAAGATCGAATCTAAGGAGAAGTACTTGATCACGACCGTTTAGAAGAATGATGAGGCATCATGACAACATTGCTATCATTAAGTTTGTTACAAACAGCTTTGTCCCAATTCGATTTCAATTCATATGGTTCTTGTTGCTGGGTCGTGTGGATTGCGTTCATTTAACGCCGCCTTTCCTTGTTGATCTTGTTTATCATATTTTAAGTTAAATAAATAGAAGGTTCGAATTCAAACACTTTTTGGTGACATTGATTTTGCTGATTGAATATATACTGAATGATTATTAAGCGTAAGCGTTTTCTGTTTCTAATTTCCTTTTTATTTCCAAGAGACTTAGCACGGTTTGCACTTGACAGTAACGTCCATGAACAGGCACAATCAAACCGAGCCTGCAACATTTTCAATTTTGCCGTGTTGGGCTTTCTTTAGGGATTCTTATTTTCTCTATATTAGCATCCAACACAATTTGACTTAACAATATCGTATGAACTTGCAACAGGAGTTTTTGTATCGGCTTTTCGATTATCCATTGATAGTTAACACGGACAGTGAATTTTTGAAATTCACAAATTTATCAAACGTATGCTGCTAAATTTTTTACAAGCAGTAGTGCCATTCCATGAAATGGGCGTATGTAGAAGAATGCGTGTGCCCTAATTGAAAAAAACAATGTGCGGATTTGAAGAAAATGGAATTTTGAAAGGGGATCTGAGGTTTTGAAGCCTGCATATCACAGACTAGACGTCAAAAGACAAATTTTAAAAGCAGGTAGCATATCCTAAGGGTGATTAATATAGTATTCAGGAATACTGAAACCACCCAACTTGAAAAGGGCCAAACAGAAGAAACTTTAAGTACCACATAACATGTTTGCACAACAAAAAATGCTCAAAATGAGCTTTTTGACAAAATGTATGAAATTATACACTGTTAGTATTTATAACACCCTCCAGCGTCAGCAAAAATGAGTTTACATTACTAAACTTTTGACTCATATTTCACACTAGTTTTACTTTCGAAATATCTCTCTTGCATTATGTAAATATCAATTTTTAAGCTATATTTAATAGTTCTGTTGAATATCGTTACCCTTATGAGATCATTGTTTCATTTAGAATCAAGTTTTTGGAAAAGATAACTGTATTCCTAGAAATTATTTGGCTCTTTATAATAAGCGCTTTTCGCGGTGGATACAATTCAGCGAATGTTTGTATCCGCACAAAAGTTGCATGGTACAAATCCGCAAGCATAAGAAGTTTCAACCACTTAGATTTTTATTATGTCATTATGAAGTACTATGATGTACATGTAGTATGCATAAATTTTACACATTTCAAGGTAAACAAACATTCGTATTCATTATTAACAGATTATAAACATATAATACAAGTTATTTACAGTTTGCATACTTTGAATGAAGGTTATTTTAATGCTTAAAGGGAAGGTGTTATTCTTTGTTACAAGTACAAAATAATAAGAGCACGATAAACAGCAGTTTCTTCATTGTTTCAGGCATAAGACTTTAACAATTTTGCTTTTGATAATTATTTTTATGCCCCCGCCATGTAATGGCCGGGGCATATAGTGTTACCCTGTTCCGTCCTTCCGTCCTTCCGTCATTCCGTCCTTCCGTCATTCCGTCATTCCGTCCTTCCGTCATTCCGTCATTCTGTCATTCCGTCATCATCAGTTTCCGTTCATTATCTTAGTAACGGTTGCACACATTCAACTCAAATTTGACATATGGATATGTCATGAGAAAATACAGGTCAAGTTCGAATTTGGTCATGGTTCGATGATTTTTGGCAGAGTTATGCCCCTTTTACTTTAAAACAAAATGAAATTTTCAGTTTCCGTTCATTATCTCCCCAACGGTACAACACATTCAACTCAAACTTGACATATGGATATGTCATGAAAAAATACAGGTCAAGTTCAAATTTGGTCATGGTTCGATGATTTTTGGCAGAGTTATGCCCCTTTCACTTTGAAATAATATGAAATTTTCAGTTTCCGTTCATTATCTCCCCAACGGTACAACACATTCAACTCAAATTTGACATATAGATATATCATGAAAAAATACAGGTCAAGTTCGAATTTGGTCATGGTTCGATGATTTTTGGCAGAGTTATGCCCCTTTCACTTTGAAAATAATATGAAATTTTCAGTTTCTGTTTATTATCTCCCCAACGGTACAACACATTCAACTCAAATTTGACATATGGATATGTTTTTGGAATGCCCAGGCCAAGTTTGAATTTGGTCATGGTTCAATGATTTTTGGCAGAGTTATGCCCCTTTCACTTTGAAAATAATATGAAATTTACAGTTTCTGTTCATTATCTACCCAACAGTGTTACATATTAAACTCAAATTTGACATATGAATATGTCAAAGGAAGGCGCAGGTCAAGTTTAAATTTGGTCATGGTTCGATGATTTTAGGCAGAGTTATGTCCCTTTCACTTTGAAAATAATATAGATACATCTTAGGAATAAGCAGTTTAAGTTTGAATTTGGTCATGGTTCAATGATTTTGGACAAACTTATCTTTCTTGAATGTTGGAAAAATTTTGAACTTTCAGTTTCAGCACTCATACTTTTGTGGAAATGTATGTAGCCATTATTTTGGCTACAAATATGAAATATGCTTTTTTCAAAAGGTTAAGACTGAATAATTTCAGTGCCTTGAACATTGTATGAAAATGGTTTGTGTTAACATTGAACAGTTTTAAGGGCTTTGAACTTAAAATTAAAAAAATAATTTGTGCAAACAAATTTGGAACTAAATATTATAACATCTGAAATTTTGGCTGCGGGGGCATCCGTGGCATGATGACACATTTCTAGTTAATTTATATTTATGAAATTAAATGTTTAATAATAACATGTTGATATATATTGGTTGTTTTGAAATAATTAAACTTTAGTTTATAAAGTTACATTTAATTAGCGTCATTGGAATAGCATACCACTTTGTATAAAGAAAAAAAATAAGGGTATGACTGGTGACATGTCCGGGACCCGTATTCGACAGCTAAAGCTGCATTTAGTGACCTTACGAGCGGATGGACCCTTATTAAGCATAGGCTATTGATAGATATCATGATAACAACAGAAACTTTGATCTGCAGTTTGAACATGAAGTGTAATGTTTTTTATGAATGGTTTTAAAGCAATTTAACAAAAAATATATATTGATCTCCCAATAAATTAATTAGCAATAGTTTTTTTTATATATTACCAATGTCAAATAGCTTTCATATCTTTGTCTCGCACGAACATAATGTTAAGTGAATTTCCTCATACCTGCCTAAAATTAAGGTAACAGTCTTCTATTATATTGATAAATACTGTATCACCATGTAACGCGTGTATAACAAACAAAAAAATCCTGAATTTGGTCTTTTGAAATTCATCCCATTTTTTCATTCCATAGTATGTTCTACTTTCAGTATTGAAAGAAACCATTTTTTTTAAATTTGACATAAAAAAAATGCATGTAATATTACTATGTTAGTGTTCATCCGTGCTGTTCTACTTCGACGGGAGCGATAGCGACAGGATAATTTTCTAATTTCTGTAGAACACCACGGATGAATACTAACATATTTAGTGTCAACCTTTATTTGGCCTCATTATCATTCACTTTATTACGTCACTATGCGGTTCTATGAAGTACTATGAAAAATAGGAGTCGACTATGGACGAATTCGATATAGTATCGACTTTTGTTCTTCTATGAAAATTAACGCACAGAAATACAGCGTTTTCATTGGATGACAAATAAAGTTGGACACTAAATCATAATATTAGTCCCTTTTGTTACTATTTGTATATTTGTTACAATTATAATAATAAAAAAAACAGACTTTGATATTTTCATCATCTTATGTTACTGACTACAGTAGTGACACAAACAGAACACAGTACAGTCATGTCACATAACATTTACAAGTCTTGTAAGTCTTGTTTGTATTCAATGGAATTACTTTCCTTGCCAGGTAGGCATCAGTGAAAGCATTTTTTATATTAAATATCTTTCCCCTCTTTTTAATTATGGACAGTGCATAAGATAAGTATAATTATGCAAAAAGTGGTTTACAAAACATTCGGAAAAAATCTACAATAGTACTTAATCTGAATATAACATTACCTGTGCGTAGGAATAATTTGGTAAGGTATCTGTAATGAGTTTTTTTTTTGCGCGGAGCTTCTCAATTGCTGCATTGCAGCAACATTTGTACTTGTATTTATTAGTAAGGAACAGTCCATCTTAATACTATATACTGGTAAAATAAATGTTGCACATCCTATTAATTTTGCGTTTGGCTTATAATTGTAAAAGTACGTAATAAATGTAGCTCAATCGGGAGAGCGCGAGTTCAAAATGAATCTCCTCCATGGTAGAGGGGTAACAGGCTTCAATAAAAAATTACTCTCCTTCATGTACAAAACTACATAATGATAATGCGTTTTTCATTTGATTGACTTATTTATGATACTTTTTAATCAAAGAATCTTCATCCTATCGCATTTATTCCACTATCTATATTATTTTTGTATCATTCGTTTTTTTTTAAATAATTTTATGTGAGGCAAAATACAATTTCTTCAAGTGCTAACGTTACCATATATTTATTTTGCAATAAGTAATTAAAAAAAAGAATTAATATTTCGATAAAATATGAAACAGTTTCCACCAGGTTTCGAACCCACTGACTGAATTCACTTTCATATTATTTAGCTGTCTTTCTTACTTTGCTATAGAATCAAACGAAGATAATGTAAAATTTGTATAACTTTTAATGTAGCTATTTGGTTTATCACTGGCAGTTACCAATGTTTACCTGAGATAATCTTTTAATGGACTGTGATTGTATTTTAGAACTGACGAAAATTCTGTTTATCATGCTCGGACTAACGCAATTAATACCTATGCGGATAAACATTTTCTTATTATTTCAAACGTTTAAAATTCATTTAATTCAAACAATGAATCTGTTTGGCACTCAAAAATTACACGATTATTTAACTTAAAATAACATAATTTCCATTTATCTGGTATCAGAGAATTACGTTACAATAGTATCTAATTTATATCTTAGATATAGATTTGATTATAGGTTTTTAAATTTGTTTTTCAATATCGTATGCCTCAGTTTTGTGTTGCGAGAATAGAGTCGACAAATACAGAAACCTTATTGTGACATTAGTAATATCTAGCTCTTAAACCTCAGCGACTAAATATTCGCGAAATTCGCGGTCATTTTGTTGCGCGAAAGTTCGTCTCCGCGAAAGTTTCCAGAAATACAGTATAAGAAGATTTGATTATATATATAAGGAAAAATAAAATCTTAGCTAAATAACATGGTTTGAAAGGGAGGCAACTCAAAGCGAGCATTATGGTAACAAACTTGTCTTCAATTGAAAAATTTGCCAAAAAATGGGAAAGATTTTGACAATGACATTACCTTTAAACAATTATTTTTAAAATTAAAGCTGGAAGTAAAGAATGATACAGGAATTTATATATTTCTTGCCGACATATTTAATTACATATCAAAGCCAAAATGATCTTAAAATGAAGTATTTTCTCAAATATATCTGGTCACAGCGATTTGATATGGATTTAAGTGCATAAAATAAATAAATGATTATCCATATAAATATTTTCTTTTATTTCAAAAATAATATCAAATAAGTCGTACGTCGATTTTAATGAACAATACTTTCCATAATTTTTACAGAACAGAACAGAACAGAACAGTTCTGTTCTGTTCTGTTCTTCATAAAAACATATAAGATAATTCATTAGTTAAAATAGCGATACTTAATCACTCAGAACTCTTTCAACAATTTTTTGTTAAAGCATTTTAACATTATATTCAAATGATACATTTCTATTGTTTTTTATCAATATTCGAAATACTTATGAAAATGTACTCATTATAGACCAATCTAGTTTTAAATAGATGATTTCAGTCCATTCTTATTTTTATTATTATTCAACATAATTGTTTTTTTTATTTTTATATCATGCAACTAAATAAGTTTTCTTGTTGTTGATATAAATAATACTGAATTCCTTAGAAGAGATCTACAGAATTTAAGAAAAAATCAACCTTATTCAGAATTAGTCATTTGTAATGATATAAATGTTTTACTCACGTTTTAAGGTAAGTACCAAGAAGCACCGAGTATAAATGATGACTGTTCATGACAAAATTACAAGTTAAACAAAAACGTGTTCGCTTTATAGTTACAGATCTTGATTTATATTTATATGTCTCGAGAAAATTTCAGTCCTATTATTTTATTGATAAAAATCGGGGTTCCAAGAAGCGTTTCTAAAAATATCTTCTCGAAAGCTTTGATATTACATGCATGAAAAAGTTACCTTTAATTTAGATAGACGACTTTTTGTTTATCGATAACGACCTGAATATCAAAAGCAAGGAAAATAAATTATACTTAACTAACCAAGTATTCTGTAGACAAACCTTTCACAAACTTCAAATGTGATTAATGTATTTCTTCATAGTATTTCCCTTAAAGACGCTATGATTTAGCAGAATTTAAATTCGTTCTTATGTAACTTCTATGAAAGAAGGTCATTTTGAAAATATGAATGCAGCAAGTAAAATGAAAATGAGCTTTTTAGAATTTATTTTGAAACAATTACATTGTGGTCACGATAAAAGTTACGAACTTTCAGAAAATGTGAAAATGTATTCTTTTAGACTGAAAGGTTTCACAATTCGTCACGATTCCTAACTACTATAGGCGGAATATTTCAGGATTACATGAATTTTTCTCACTTTCTATTTAGAATGTATTCTGAAGGTTAAAGATATATGCTGTATTGCCTTCGAACATTTGTGTTTAAATATCGTAAATAGTTCTATTCCAAGCAAAAGCAAGCACATTAAACGAAACTTGTTACTGTTAATTTTAATCTTAACATTTCATTTGTATGATTCAGTCATTTTATATATAGACGTTTTGTTAACAAGTTAAGAAGTGCACATATATCATTGTGCAGTAGTCCACAAAATTGTTTTCCAAATTTTTTTTACGAGAAATATATATCATTTCCGCTCTTGGAGGCAATATGTTAAAACAAAACAAAGTTAACAAAGGTGATATCCAGTCAAATTCTACAAAACCGACAATTCATCGTGTTTTTTTTTTAATTTCCATATATTGCATGTAAAAGAACACATTTTCAGTGAAACCGCGAAGTCAAATACTCCTTATCGGTCAAAAACTATGGTCAACATGCTAAACATTTATCGACAGAACGGTAATTGTAACTACAAACGTTGGATTTTGTTTCTTAAGTAGACGTGACGTAAGACTGTTACGCGATTGTAAAGCGATTCGGACTGATATTATGTAAAACAGCGTCCCTTGACTATAAGACTATTTTTTACTCACAACAATATCAATTATATTCTGATTTTGTTATACATACAAGTGTAACATTCTATTGACCGTTGACAATGTTTATCATACACATACACACTAAAACGATTCATATTCTTTGTAAATTTAATCTTCATAAGATCAAAATGATAAAGGTAGCGCACTGAAACGAGGAAAATGCATCTTGATTATTTTTAAATTAATCATACAATACGACTTTTTTTAAGATACAGAATATAACAGGTCCGATACACAAGGGTATTACATAAAATTTTTCCAGAAACCCCAAAAAATCACACATGAAATATACTAATTAATATGGGCATCATAAAGGTGCAGGATACACCAAATTCCCCAATTCCTTAAAAACTGTTGTTTGCCACAAACTGTCAATGCTTGATATCCGCCATTCGTAGAGTCACAAATACATACTCAGCTATTTAAATAGTTTCGGGCATAAAACCAAATATACTGCTCATTTCCTACACATAAACAATAAAAGTTACAATTAAAGAGAAATATCAAAAGATTTCAGTACATTTAAAACACAATGTCTGTGGTATTAATAAATTTGAGCGGGGCCATAGTTCGAATATGTCCCCTATCCACAAGGAGGTTACTTACTAGGCTATGTCGTCGCTGAATAGGAACAAAAGTTAAGGAAATAATCTTCTTTTACCTGAAAGATTCATTGAATATAATAATTTACTATCTCCAATTTTATGTAAACTTTTTCGGACGAAGTCCGTCTGGGTCCTTTTTATCTTCATGTAAAATTTAGAGAAAAGAACTGAATGTAAGTTTATATTAGAGTTTTCATTGGTCATTTTAAAATTAGCAAAATAATCTAAAGGATCTTTATGAACCGTATACACGCCTGAATTTTAGTTAATCTAAAGGAGTTTTAGAAATAAACTTTCTAGTTAATTTTCTCGGATAGTTAAAATCTGTCAACCGTGCTGACTTTCTTCAATCAAATATTTTACAGAATTTTACGCATTATTTTAAAATTTCATTCTTACACTAGTGACAACTTTATTCAAAATTCATTGATTTAATCATTAAAACCGTGACAGAACTACGTAATGCAAGTAACAGAAATTGTTCTCGTCCGAGTATCTTTTGTAAAGAAACCTCTTGATATTCATATTTTTCATTTGTGAATCTTATCAAACCTCGTAGAATAAGGTAATTATAGTACCCGTTCCGAAGAAATGCGTTCAATTTTACGACTACTGTGCTTACAAGTATTGTTAGAAAATATTCTCGGTTATCCTAAATTAGACTTCACACATGGTCAGAGGTTAATGATTTTGTAATAGATAATTAGTATGGATTAAGAAATAGAAGAAGTACTGATGACTATTGACTACATATTTGTACATAATGCCTTTAATGATAAGATTATCAATTGTGATAGAAAGATATTGTAAACTGCATTTGTATGTTTTCCGCAATATAATTGATGTAACTTGTATGAATGGTATTTCGTTCAAATAAATTGATATTGGTGTCTCAGGTTAAATATTTCACATTCTAAGAAATATGTACGAGGCTGTAACATTATGTGTACGAAATATTGGCCCACTGATTTTTTTATACTTACATACGCTTGAATCAGTGAGATTCATTATCTCCTCTTTCATTCATAATGTTTATTAATATATTAGATCACTAGGTGAAGAAAGTATAGGTGTTTGTACCATGGAGGATATTTATATGTTGTTATTTGGAGATGATACTGCTTTATTTTCTTATTCTGGCCAAATTTGCCAAGTTTACTTAGTAAATTGTATAATTGTTGTAGAGACAGGACATGAGTTCCCCCACACTACACCGTTTTGTCAATCTTATGACTCTAGGTCAAATATCTTCTGTGCTACACATGTCACAAGTTAAAAACTAAAATTCCTTTACTAAGTAAAGGGCAAGAACTTTATTTTTGTTTGGTTTGGGTTTAACGTCACACCGACACAGTATAGGTCATTTGGTGACGTTCCAGCTTAACTTGTAGAGGATGACCTCAGGTACCCATCCTTGCATTATTTCAGGCATAAACGGGACCTGAGTAGAACCACCGACGTTCCGTAAGCTAGCTGGATAGATTCCTCACATGAAAGAATCCAAGTGCCTGTCGGGATTCGAACCCACAGTGGTGAGGGACAAGTGATTTGAAGTCAATGACCTTAACCACTCGGCCAAGGACGCCCCAGGCAAGAACTTTACAAATACCTAATAAATGCACAAGCAAACCCCAAAATGCATAAATACACATGCTGACCAACATTCTTGTAAATTTTTAGGCCTACAGGTCAAATACTTTTTGAGCTATGCAAACACATAGTTGAACATTGCAAATTTGTACTTAATCAAGGGCAATATATCTGACAAAAAAACAATAGATCCACAAGCGCAACCCCAGGCGCACAACTTCACATGCTTAGCAACATTCCTGCGAAGTTTCATGACTCTAGGTCAAATACTTTTTGAGCTATGTGCGACACACGTTGAAAATTGGAAATTTTTAATAAGTCAAAGGCAATAAATCCGACAAAACACAATAAGTCTATAAGCGAAACCCCAGGTGCACAACTTCACATGCTGAGCAACATTCGTGTAAAGTTTCATGACACTAGGCCAACACTTTTTAAGCTACGCGCGACATAAAATGAGAACGGACAAACAGACAAGGGTAAATCTAAATGCAGGGGCCCCCCCCCCCACCCCATAGTGGGGTATTGAAGTAAAAAAGTCGTTTTTTCGATAAGGCAATATACCGTTAAGAAATGACAAGGCAACTTTGATAAAAGTTTAAAGGTGTACCACTGAGGTACGGTCGAAAGTCACAAAAAAGTAAATTTTCAAAAACCGATAAGTTTTGGTTACCTGCGTGTTTGGGACATTTGAATAGTATCGGTGATACATTGATATGCGTTCTTTGTTGAAGTATATATTTTCTCCAATTTCGTGGGAAAACTTTTAAATGCTTTTCAGTTTGCAAATTTGAACGTCCGGTCCATAATTAACGGTCACGTGATGAGTCTCGGTATGACTAAAAAGCGACACGGAGATTTATATGTGTATCGGCAGCAACGGTGTGCGTACATTGACTATAACCCAAAATTGCATAAATTTAAAAAGCAAAATTTTTGGCCCTTATTTGTTAAAAATTTTTTTTTCATCTATGTTCTTGGAGAAAAATCATTCAGAAGCAAATTCAATACACTTTAACCATTTTATTTTGTAAAACAGTTTTTTTACTCCCTTTCGTTTGAAAATTGGGTGAAAATGAAAGTAACACAGTTTAAAATATTCTACGTGTATGTGCTTTTGTGTAATGAATAAATATTATATATATACTTTGTTGTGGTTAAAATATCAAGATATCTAGACTAAGAAAATTTCTTTTATAAAGACAGTATGATGGCAAGATGGGTCCTATTTTAAAACTCACGTTGATTTATATGAAACCCGTTCAGAAGAAAACATCGTAATACCTTTTATTCAACGAACAATATCTTGAGTATTAAACGCATAAAAAAACACACGCGCACACACGAAATGTTATTCATAAGAAACCAATATCATTTCCTCTTCAACTCGGATCAAAGCACTGAAAGCACAGGGTAAATGTAGAATGAATCGGGCCACATAATAGGACATTTAGGCATCAACTTTACTAGGAAATAATTTCTGTGTGTGTCTAGAGAATGTTTGTTGATAAGCACATTACTACGTGTTTGATCTAGATTTTCAAAACTATAGGTAATTATACCTGTTCATGCAACTAAAACATAGTAAACATTATCAAGAAGGTCGGAAAAGAGTAATAATCTGGCTCTATTTATTATTATTATCATTATTGATTGTTCTGACTTCATTGAATGCTTTAACATATATCTTGATAAATTTCTGTATTATTGGAACGCCTCCGTACCAGTGATGGGTCAATTAATATCTGCTTTAATTTTATCGATATATTGAAGCTTCCGGTTGGAAAGAAATCGAGAGCGGGATAAATGTACAAATAAAGATCAACAAAATAGAGAAGTACAGAATCTCTAAATAAAGCCCAACACGACAATATTGAAAATGTTGCAGGCTCGGTTGAGTGAGCCTGTTCATGGACGTTAATGGAAAGTGAATGTTACCGTCCACGCCCCCTAGCACCGGTTTAAGCATAATTCAACATTTAACACGAAAATGGTGAAGTTTTGAATTTAGAAACATCCGCAGATGTGTTCATAAGGCGACGGCAACGTTTACAGGACGCAGCCATCGACACACTCCAGCAACCAAAGCAGGGTTAGTGTCGTGACTAGTGAAATAAACTTAAAGCTGATTATATAGTTGTTGTTCTTTAAAATCAAACCTTCTTTTAAATTAAACGAAAAAACAAACAAAATCATGATACTTGCAAGACAAAAGTGAATGACAGGTAAGTTAAAGTAACTTTAAGAATTCAGTAAGATATTAACCTCATCTCATACAACAACCATTGTTTTAACTATGTTTTTAAAACACTTCCAACTCATACACTGTATACAAACTTGGAAAACGGGCGATGCATATCTTAACCAGACATTTTACTCCTAATAGCCTGTCATGACATACTCATTGTTTATAGCTTTGTAAATATTTTGATTCGATAAAACAACTTCAAAGTTTAGGTTCATTCCCCGACTATCTTGTTAAGACACGAGTGACTGGTTTCAAAAACTCAATGGATAAATATTGATCGGGTGAATTTGATTGCATAAATAAGTTAGGAAGAGAACCCTTCTTTCTCTGCTCTATAGCTCTGAAATATTTACTGTTCCCGTCTTTTTTATATACCCCACTTTTATCTCTTCTTTTTCTCTTTTTTCCTTTTTTTGTTATTTGTCACTTGAAAGCCTTCAGGTAAATTTTTCATTGATAACTTACCTGTGACCCTGTGTTGCTTGGTCGTGTGGGTGTGGCGTTCATTGAATGCTGCCATTCCTTGTTGATCTTGTTTTTTATATGTATGTTCTGGAGATAAGGGTAGCACTCGTAATTTATGAGATAGTGCATTTAAAGCCTTTGTAAATTGTTTCGGAAATACAGGATTTCGTTTTGAAATTTTATAGCGCATTTTTCTTCAGTATTTTAAACATATTAACGAAAATATCACAGTTAAAGGCATTACAATTAATTCGTAAGTATTTCGGTTTTAATGATTTTACCGTAATCAAACGTTAAAGGCCCCTTAAGAATTTTTCTTTGGGATTAAATACTAAGTGTAAGCACTAAAAATAAGAGAGGTACACCAGATTGCTTGCAAAATCGGCAGGATTCACAAAACATGATTTTTTAAAGTCCTGATCATAAAAATTTACTGTCATTTTCTTCCTTTTTCCTTCGTATTATATCCAGGAAGATTTCAGAATGTTCTTACTATTTGATAAAACAAATTTATGAATGAGAAATCGGGGGTCACTATGCTACTAATGAAATTATATGCTCGTAATAGGGGGGTCATTTTACTCGTTAGATTATTTTCACGAGCAGAAGTATCAAAATGCAAATGAAACCTGATATTAAGATGTCAAACTTGACATATAAAATTAATTTACCTGTGAAACTGAAATGAAAATGTGTTACTTAAAGTCGCTAGTTTATCCAGGTTTTTTCAGTGCCTTCAGCACTTTGATCTTATCTGTAGTACAGCTAAACCATATCATTTTCATCGAAATATCATTATATTCTAAACAAGTTTTTAATAGAATCATAAACATTAAATAACATACATAATGACAGAGGTACACTGGAATTTGATGTAATGTTAAGAAATGAGTGTGTTTAGAACATGTATGTACGATATTATTACGATAGCGTACGAACCGTCACTCATTGTAATCAGGTGCCCGTTTGTGCCAATAACAATTTTGCAAGAAGGGGCACCTGATGAGTCGGACTTTTTTTGTGAGACGTAGCCCACACCAACACCCAAAATAAGAAAATCAAATCAATTGAGCCATGCTTTTAAATTTATCATTTCCTACAAGATGGAAAGTTATAAGCTCTATTTGATTCAAATACGTAATAGATAGAGTTAAATACCTTTATTAGTGTGATTACATTGTGCTCGTTATATAAATATCACCGCCTTATCTAATTCTTCAAAATATCGAAATTGAAACTTTTAAATATACATCAAAACAAACTTGTTGTAATTTTTTACTCCCAATTTTGGTTGAATATAGGTATAAATAAACTTACAGTATTTTAAAATTTTTAAAGACTATACATGTACATGTATTTAAAATCTCGCCTATATGACTGAAATACTGTTGGAAAAACGCGTAAAATGAAACAAACAAACTCTCCGTTTTGTTGAGAAAATGTCCGTTTCGCTGATGTTTAATTTTTCAATACATTAAAATTGCTTCTTTGAATACCTTTTATACAATATTATTCAAGTAACATAGACACGATAGGTTAAAGAGGTTTGAGTTAGAGTGTTGAGAAAAATCAATAGTCATTTTGCCCCGTTTACTCAGTTGCCCCAAAAAATCTCCGTTGCGTATTTTAGTCATACACGATGAATTGTGGGTAACTTCTGTACATGTCTGGGAAAACCAACTTTCATTTTTGCATCAAACGCAAATGTTAAAATGCATTTTCTAGCGTAATTGTTGTTAATTGGTTGGTTAAAATATAAGTTATTGTTATTTTAGTTATCATATTGTGAATTGTGTGGACATTTGTTTACATTTTTTCTGGACACCAAATTACATGTACCTGTCGGACCTCCGTTGAACTTTTTAGGAGTAACTCAAGTTTTTATCAAGCTCAAAAAGCATTGTCTGCCCAAGCTTCAAAGGCTTTTTATTTTCTTTACATATCGAATAAAAATTGAAACTCTTTAATTAAATGGTATAACCTATTTTTTGCTCGGAATCTGAAATATGGGGTTTCCATAAAAATCTCTAGACATAGAACGTGTATACTTAAAAGTTTAACAACAAACATGAAGTACAGCAATTTATGGTGAATTGGTATTGTTCCTGTGTATAGAGTACGTAGAACACGAAAAATCAAAGTTTGGTATTAAATGTAAAATATGCCTAACTCAACTATGAATAAATTAATGATGTTGTAGGGACCAAATGATACATTCTTAAATAGTTGGTCATGCAATATAAAAACATTATTAGACGGCCTTGGGTTTTTTACCTGAAAAATTAATGTTATTTTTAATTAAAAAATAATCAATATTTACAATATTGGTTACCTGAATCTTGTCTTCGAAACTAGATTATTATAGAGAAGTTCAGTCAAATTTCATTCAAACTAGTTTTCTTTAAATACTGTTAATGTTGAGGCAGCTAGCGAGATCAAGATGTTCATCACATATTTTAAGAGATTTAAGGTCAGTTAAGAAAGCAAAAGATTATATAGAAATCTGGGAACAAAGTGATCCCTCGGAAACATTAATCACAACAAAGTTACAAGAGAATTGCAGACTCGGTTTAATTGAGTCTGTACATTGTACATGGGGGATAATGAATACGTGCAACATCCCTCACGCCCCTTAGCACCGGCTTGAGTGGTACTCAATTCTCAACACTTAATAGTGCTGGCATCAATGATCCCGAAGGACCAGAAAAATATAACAACACTGAAGTGAAGTACGGGGCAACTTTTAACAGCTGTCATACAGCACTTGACACCTGCTGTTGTGAAGTATAAAAATCTGGAAACAAAGTGATCCCTCGGAAGCATTAATCACAACAAAGTTGTGAAGTTGTAATATGAGTCAAGTTGAATCACATTAAATTTTAAGGAGGACGATATACCCTGAAAGCCACATTTGCTTAATTAGTTCCCTTGTTATATAGACTATTTGCCTTTAACTAAAAAAACGTCAAAGGTATTCAATACAATTATTGAAACATTTGTTGACTATCAATGACAGATAAGTCTGCTAAGGATATTTTCAGAATTATTCTCCCTTTTCATTTACTTTTTATTTACTCTTCAGCAGTGAGAAATTTGGAGCTTGTTGTCCTTGGACAGGAATTGTTTTTTATTGCAAATGTATTTATTGTTAGTATAACGTTTAATGTTGAATATGCTCATATGACATTAGGGATTTTAAAAAGCCGGTTTGACAAGTTAAAAAATGTCATACTGGGTGGTTTTTTAAACAGTTAACTATTGAGTTATTCAATACTATTTTAACCAAAATGTGTTCCTTTTATTGGGATACGACAATTACTTGACTAAATTGACCAGTATGTGGTGGATTAATGGTTTGGCCTGTAGAACGTGTATTTTTGAAGCTTTGCTATCAGCAACGACTTTTTACCATTAAGTAAAAAGGGGTATATTTTAAGTGTTTTATGATCCATTTATTCCCTACTGTGAATGGAAGTAACGATTATGTAATTTTCAGAGGAAATTATTTTTTTTTTGTTTGTTTCTTCTGTTTTTATGTTTTTTAATACATATAAATTTAGATATTTTCTTGATTTTGTCTTTCATTGATGTCAACATGATATTTTGATATGCATCTGCAGTGTTATAAATTGTTCCTTTCACCATAGCATGTGATTTATCTTTGAGTAACAATCATTCTTGCAAAGTGAAGGGCCCTCAAAATAAATAAATATTGCAGATTAAATTTTTGTATCACTCCACCTAGCACTAGTGTAAACAAGATCAAAACTTCAGTTAAGGTTGTTGTGTCAAATATTAAGTAGCGACTTTAATTTCGAGCCAGTTACATCATCAACAGATAAAATATGATAAACAAGATCAACAAGGAAAGGCGGCGTTCAATGAACGCAAAACCCTTCAATCAAAGTAGAGAAAGTTGAGTAAATAAAAAAGCTAATGAGTCTGCCAATATGTTTTAACCTTTTTCGAGCTATATCTTGAAGTTTATTTCAGATTTTTATACGATAATATATATTCCCTTGGAAAGATTTGAATATATTCGGTAGCTAATGGGACCTTACATCTAAAGGATATCGGTGTCTGTCATTTTGCTCCGTAAAAGGCAGTTGGAAATGTCTAACATTATCAAAAGGCACCAGTTGTATCGAGAAACATACGTATATTATTCGAGTTTAATTCGCACATATAAGTTATCGTTAGTAAGATTTAATGAAACCTATAAGGGACTTTAATATTTTTGGTAAGTTTTATATAAAAACTTTCAATTGCTTTTGGTCCATTTACCTAAACGTGCATGCATATTTTTTCAAAGGTTTTGTATATGACGGGTAATAAGCAAATTGGTCTATAGCTGTTTTGAATATCTTTCGGTTTTCCACAGTATATACGGATAACTATTCCAATTTTACTGTTACAGTATAAACAATGTTTGAATCATAGCAGAAAACAGTTTTAGAACATATTTATTTAAAGCATCACATTTTGGTAATGAACGCGTCAATCCACTGTTCTTTTGCACTTATTCTATATTGGCATTCTTTCGACATGGTACATATTAAAATACACAATATGCAATCATATGTATAGTCGGCCAACTTCCTTGAATCTTTTCAAAACGGATTGATATAATCACATTTGCAAACACGTTGTAAATGGTAAAGGATAATGCATATTTATTACATCACACATTTGACTAGGTTAATAAATAGAAGGCAAGTGACATTTATGACGGAGTAGGCCTTCGCCTTTACTCATTATCATTAACAATATCAGATTGTTTTTCAACCGAGTCTGCTGATAATAAGATTACTGTCACCTCCGTGCACTGACCTCTGCGTTTTATTTCTGCTGCTTCGTGTATCTCATCTACGACCTGGCATATTATTTTTGTTACGATTTACTGCGTTTACTGGTTTTGGATAAAGAGTACAAATAAAACGGTGATTGCCTTTACATTTGGATTTATTGGTCATAACGACATACATATTATGCACGAAAGTAACAACATTTCATAACGATACATGTAAGGTCAAATTTACATTGGTTTTACACATACAACTGTGCTTTAATAAAATATATTACATGATATCAGAATTAATCTTCATTTAATCAACATTTTAAAGTACATTACGTATAAACGCAAGTGCTGCTTCATGTGTTATTAATTTTATGAAAGATAGAAAATGTTGACATGTAAATAATCCTGGCGATTCTTTTATGTTTGAATATAATGAAGGCTGCACAAATAGGAGTATAATAAACAGTAAAATAATGATTGTGCATTAATAAGCTGAACATTAACACTGTAAGTTTTAAATAATGGAACCAAATTTTATATAAAAAAAGAAATAAAAAAGGAAAAAGCTACCCAAGAAATAGTACACTCATGAAATTCAGAAAATTGATCATGCTCTTTACACACATGGCATTTTCAATGACTTGTGTTTTTTTTTATATGTTTATTAATTTTATTATTGTTTGACATCTAATATGTGCAAAACATATATTCAATATAATTTAATATAACTATTAGGTAAATAAGATTATCATGTAAGTTGCTGGCCGGTAAATTTATATGTGCTTAAACACTTTGAAAGCTAATATAAACTTAGTTATTGAATCTCAAATTGAAAAGTTGCTTCTGAAGTACAACGTAAAACATTTAAATTAGCTTGAGCCATATTGATTGGGTTTTAAATGCCATTATTTTTTAACTTAAGTATTCGTTTAAATAAATCCAAATAAATCATAATTTTTCATTATCCCTCATGTACAGACATCAAACCGAGTCTGCAATTTTCATGTTATCTGGTTGTGATTAATGTCCCTGAGGGATCACGCTTGATCCAGAGTGTTTTAATTAATTTCACATCAAATATTTATATACCTAATGAACCTGAAGCGTTTGAACCACGTGAGGCCTCAATATAAACATTATCGAATCAACTTTGCTTCATTTCTATTTCCAAACTAAAAGAAACCCATATCAAATGCAAACCATACCCAATACAACCTCTTTTTCATTTTCAGAGTCCAAAATATCAATAGCAAATCCGTAGCGTACATCATCTAGCCTCATTTTAATGTCAAGAATAACAAAATCATATAAATTCCTTAAAGTTCTTAAAGTAAAAACGTTCTACATGTGAAAACATGAGGTCATAATACATCGTATGCTCGTAAACTGCTGGAAAAACTATATGAGACCAATTAACCTAATATTGATTTACCGTACAGTTCACGATTTGTTTTTGTAAATGGCTAAGATTAATCGTTGTTTACAGACTCAATCAAACCGAGCCTGCAACATTTTCAATTTGCCGTGTTGGGCTTTCTTTAGGGATTATTTTTTCTCTCTATTTGAAAATTCATATACACATGCAACGAAAGGAAAAAACTCTAGTATTTGGTAGAATGCATAGTTTGCGCCCGCGAAGCATTTTCTTCTTTAGGCCTACCTTTCATAAATGATTTACAGAATATTCTTTTAAATGTTGCTCTAAACTTACTACCTGATATGCAGTAAAGAAAGAAATTAACAGCATTTTGAAATTCTGTTATTAGATAACCAACTGTTGAATAGAAAATGAATTTTGCAAAAAAATGTGGATCCTTTAAAATAAAAATCGTTGGATCAGGATAAAAATAGTAAAACACCAAAATTGCTGCGTAAGGAACGTGTAACACCAGGAAACATCCAGAAATAGTTAACAAAAGAATGGTCATTCTTCTGCTTTCGCTTGCTTTTTTATCAATAGATTTTTTATTGCCGGCTATTTGAATACGTGCTTTTGTCATGGAACTCAGCCTACAAAGTATACCTATATTACAAATACATACAATGACCGTTGGAATATATATGTAATAAACAGACTGCGTTTGTGTCCAAACAGTATTAAAAAAATCTGTTTGAAAACACACGAGTACAGTTACTCTCCCGGGCCCAAAGCTTATTGCCTCTTGTTTGTAAGGGTTTAAGTATCCCCTACCAAACAAAGTAAAAGAACCAAATCAAAGTTATTTACTTTTTGACGAACACATACCCCTAATTTATGGGAAAAAAAATGAATTAATCGTTCTTCGTCCAAAAAAACAAAAAAGGTTTTTAATCACATTACGTGATTACTAATTGGTAAATTTTTAAAAGACTGAAGTTTTGACTCATCGGTCATCCCAAAATTATTGACCTCTTTTAATCCGTGATAAAATCAGGATTCCCCAAAGCAAAATACCATTTCAATGTTTTGCGAGGTTTAATGTTTGCGCTACTACAATTTTAGAAAATTCTATCATCCCCAAAATTTGTGCAACGTACGATTCATACACATTTTTTAATATTCATTTTCTTTTAAAAACTCTGTTTGGTGAGTATTTTTTATTCAAAATTGTTTTGTTCGTTGAACATTTCTTTTCTGAAGTTTTATCTCTTGTGGCTGAGCAATTTATCATATCAAACGAATTGAAATATCTATTGTATTGGGTAGCGTTCTGTTCCTTGTTAATTGTCTCTACGAAATTGTCATCCGTCACTTCAGAATTTGGTTCAGTCATGCCAGCATGTATCGTCGATAGCGTTGTGACTGTCTTTAGTTCTTCATTCTGAATAGTTGTTGAAATTTTTCAGGGTTTCTTTCCCAAATTTGCAGAAAAAACCGAATTTCAAGTTAACTTTCCCCCCCCAAAATGTGTATAGCCCTTTTCGCCTGTGAATTAAATATATTTAAATTAAAAATATGAAACTAACATTAATTGTATGTAAAATATTATCTTAAAGTTTATTTAAACATTATGATAATTCATTTTTTACTCCAAACAGTGATAAAACATTTGATATTATGTGATTATTGTTTTATTTAAAAAAGGACTGCCGAATTAAGGAGACCATATTGGGGTACACGAAAATGTTAGAGCAAGACAGTGTTACAGACTAAAGGAAATCAAACATTTCTTACTGAAAAATGGAGAAATGGAGTTCAGTGTCTAATGCTGAATGTAAGATTACGTAAAACATATGAGGGAGAATAATGCAGGCAAACCACACTGAAATAACTTATTTCATTATACATGTACACTTTTGTTGAATTAGTTTAACATCATTTAAGTATTGCATGTATTTCTATCTGTACATATCGAACATAAAACAGATGTTCTTGTATTTCGGTAAATATCTGAATTAAAACTCATTTTGAATAAAAAAATACAAATTATAAGTCATTTTGAATAAAAAAATACAAATTATAAGTTTTTGTTGGAAAAAAATGCTTCCGCGATTTTAAATGAAGACATAAACAAGATTGCATTTGTGAAAAATGCTATGCCACCGCATTAATACAACACTTAATAGTAGTGTAGGAACATATTTTTTGTTACTTTATAATTGAAGATTGCCATAATGCATAGATCCCTGACCTATCTAATTCGTATTATCAGATAAGTGGTTAAATCTATTATTATTCAAATAAAAGATCAGAGTAGGAATATATCAATGCAGTTGAGTCTAGGAAATTTGGTGGTGAAGGTCATATTTCACACAGCCTAAATTTCATGACTACATCAAAGGACAACACAGTAAGACACTTTGTCAAAATTTAGGTCATCTGATCTTAATCTGTGCACATGGTTCAAATTTCATAGCTGTACATCAAAGGACAAGAAAGTAGGTCACATCATCAAAATCTAGGTCACCTGATATCAAAGTGTAATTTTACAACTAAAACTATGCAAATGGTCAAAATTTTATTGCTGTACATCAAAGGACAAGAAAATAGGTCACTGTCCCATTTGGAAAGGCAAAATTTTGACCCAAGAGTTTAATTCAAAACAATCTTGATACAAGTCCACCAAACAACATTTAATGTCAAATTTCTAAGATGTAGCTTTCTCAAATTCAGAAAACATTTGTTTTACTTTCTGTTTTTACTTTGTGTACATAATGAGAATCAATGCCCCCGGGTAGGGCCAATTTTGATACATGGGGAAACATTTGAACAACTTTGGTAGAGGACCTAAAGATGATTTTATATAGCAAACATCAATGCTCTATGCCTTGTACCTTCAGACAAAAAGATTTTTTTAATTTTTACTTTAGGTACGTTGTGAAAATCAATGACCTCCGGGGCGGGCCAATTTAGACCCCAGGGCTATAATTTGAACAAACTTGGTAGAGGTTCACTTCGCAAAGTCTCATACCAAATATTTAACCTCGAGCCTTTGTCAATTCAGAGAAGAAGATTTTTCAAGTTTTTACTTTATACATATAAGGAAAACTATCGCCTCTGGGCCAGGGCAATTCTAACACAAGTGGCATAATTAAAACAACTTAAGTAGAGGACCCATAGATGATATTATATACCAAATATCAAAACTCTTAGCCTTGTACCTTCAGACAAGAAGATTTTTAAATTTTTTCTATTTACATAGTATGTACATAGTAAATATCAATGACCCTTTGGGGTGGGACCAATTTTGACCCAGGGCTATAATTTGTACAATCTTGCTAGAGGTTCACTACACAATGTTTCATGCAAAAATCTAACCTCTAGATTTTGTCAATTTAGAGAAGATGATTTTTAAACTTTTTACTATATACATATTTATAAGGAAAAGCTATGACCTACTGGGCGGAGCTAATTTTGACACTAGATGCACAATTTGAACAACTTTGGTAGAGTATCTATAGATTATATCATCTAACAAATATAAAAGCCAAAGCCTTGTACCTTCCGACAATAAGATTTTTGGATTTTTTTCTATATGTACACAGTGAAAAACAATGACCCCCGGGGCGGGGCCAATTTTGACCCGAGGCCTATTATTTGAACAATCTTGCTAAAGGTTCACTACACAATGTTTCATGCAAAATATCTAACCTCTAGCATTTGTCAATTGCGAGAACATTTTTTTAAAAGTTTTTTTCTATATACATGTAAGGAAAAACTATGTTCGGGGCGGGGCTGATTTTGACACTAGAGGCAAAATTTGAACAACCTTGGTAAAGTACCTATAGATGATATCACATACAAAATATCAAACCTCTAAGCCTTGTACCTTTAGACAAGAAGGTATTTTAAGTTTTTACTATATGTACATATAGTAAAAATCAATGACCCCCGGGGCGGGACCGATTTTGACCCCAGGGCTATAATTTGAACAATCTTGGTAGAGGTCTACCAGACAATGCATTATGCAAAATATCTAAGCTTTAGGACTTTTGGGTCCTTACAAGAAGATTTTTTTAAATTTATTCTTATAATTGCTTTTGGTTGCCATGGCAACTAGATTTCTGCATGGAATGAAATTCTTTGAACAACTTTGGAAGCCCTTCACCCAATGATCAATCCTGCCAAGTTTGGTTGAAATTTGACTAGTGGTTTTTCACATGAAGATTTTTTTTAAGTTCACATCTATAGAACACACATACAAACACACATACAAACACGCACACAAACTCACATAGGTTAATCGCTATATGCCACCGCATCGCAGATGCTGCGGTGACATAAAAATAGGATTTTTTTGTTCTAATTATTAGAAAGAAAAATTGTATGTATACTATCTATATTAAACTGTACGTATATGTTTTATGGTTCTAGTAATGTTTATGTTTTGATTGACACATGATGTTGTATTTGACAAAGCTTTTATCTCCATTCTGACGTAACGGTCTGTTTGACTTATAGTTAATGTCAATGTTATAATATAAAATGTTTTCTTTAAAGCTTAATATCGAAAGCTAAGAACAGCTTATTTTCATAAACTATACTAAACCAAAAAAGAAACTTTCGCAAAGTATGTGCCAGTTGTGCGAGGGAACCACTTAGATGTACACACATATATACATGTAGTAGCTTGTAAAACTTGTTTTGTTTGCAAAATCGGTCAGCTAATCCCCGTATAAAAGCCCGATATGTTTATTCAACGTAAAAATCGAGTTTTAAAAGGATTGAAAAACTGTACTAACATATCTACATTCAAACTTGGAGAACGTTACGATGGTTAGGAAACTACCCGCCTATATGACTGAAATACTGTTGGAAAAAGGCGTAAAATGAAACAAACAAACAAACAAAATTTTTTGTTTCAGTATACTTAGTATTGGTCAGATCAATAAGTTTTTCAAGGTTTTTAACGAAATGGACGTACCAGGCAATAAGCCTTAGCGTACATGGTAAGAATTATAGCAGATTTATCTTTGCAAAGAATTTCATTCGCCCTTGGTAGCATTATATGTCGTAGGGTAAAATTATTAATGTATAAAAATTCCGTTGTTTTTGTACACTAAAACATGACCCGACTTGTACTCTGTAGTTTTCCCGATATTTTCAATATTATCTACTTCGAACTTATCTTTGATCTGTTTATACACGTGACACTTTTCAAACAATCATAATTTACTTTTTTAGTCATTGTATACGCTTTTTAGTATGCAAATTTAAATACCAAATATCTCTGGATATATTAGATATTAATTCAGGTAAATTTGATTTTTGTTTGTTTGTTTCATTTTACGCCTTTTTCCAACAGTATTTAAGTCATATAGGCGGGTAGTTTCCTAACCATCGTTCCTGGAGATTTACACTAGTACAATACTACCTTCTCCGCGCTAAACTACCAACGCATCACACGGGGATTGAGCCCACGCCAAAGAGGTAACTGGATAAGAAGTTATTGATTCTAACCCCTCGACCACGGAGGCGGTTAAACAAAACATATTTCAATTACAAACGATCAAATATATTTACATTTTCTACTCTCCTGAATTCTGATCCATTTAAAATAGTAGGAGCCACCATTGCATTTAATAAAATCAATTGTAGGCAAGCTTACGAGACTTTAACACAGAAAACATAGCTTTTCGTGCTTGAATAATCAGTTTTATTCTTGTGGCTAAACATTTTCCCATAAAAGAAAACTGAACCCCAAGTTAATCAAAACAATCTATGATTCTCAAGCTCTAAAGGATAAACATTATTCAACCCCCTTGAACTTTTACACAGCAAATATGTCTCTGAATTTTGGCAGTGTTAACTTTCAAACTAAAAGTATTACAGTAGTAAGACATTGTTTTTAATGTTTTTTTGTAACTCATTAGGACTCTCAGCTAAAATTATCGTAAACTTCCGCATATATATATATAGAGTACAATCATCTAACTCTTTTATGAGATCTGATACTACATCGCCATCAAATAAACCAATAAAATCTGCTCTGCCAAAATTGCCTCACACTGCTTTGTGGATAACACTATCAGATTGATGTTACATAGCAGAAAATCGGATATTTTTCAACATCCGGATACCGGTACACTTTGTAAAAACAATCATTTTGTGCAATACATAACGATAAAAGTCTATAACAGTTCCATTACCAATCCTCTGTTGTGTTTTTAAGTAATTGGGGAATTATATTTAAATTGCGTGAGTGGATGATCTTAGATGATACACTTGTGGAGGAATTGCAGACACTGATTTACAAAGAAATGCAGTCAAATTGTCCTGAATGTCAAGTGGATCAACCAAGTGAACTCAAGCAAGCTTGCTTATTCACAACATCAAACTTATGGGTTGAATGGGAGAGTTTCTAGATAATCCAGCAGAGTTATCTCTGCAGCGCCCCTGACAAATAAGAGGTATACACCTGTATGCTTGCTATCTCTGTGTATAGCTGGTTTACATTGAATTTCAATGGGAAAAAGCAGAGTTTGTAATCAACTGATCTAATTAATAAGCTAAAGTTTATATTTCCAAGTAAACTGATTAACACTACAGTCTTAGAAATGGTGAATTATTGTTATGTTCCACTTTGTAATGGGTTTTGAGGGTTTCATTTTCCACAAGATAAAAGATTAAAGAATACATGGAGAGTAGCAGTAAATTTAAGAAGGGTGTGATGGATAAAAAATGAAGTTATGGTCACGCACATTTGCCATGCCAATAATAATCAAATTGTCATAATAATTAATAATAATAATCACCCATTGATCATCAAGAACAAAATTAATATCCAGCACCCGTTTACTATATAACATTATATTTATATAGTAATAGTAATTTTCTTGTTGCCTGTAGTCAGAGACAGGTGCATAGCATCAAAACTGATACATGTTGAACGGGTAATAGGATTTGCAAAGCAATTAAAAATTCTGAAATCAGAACTTCCTGCAGCTATAATTAAACAGGGGTCACATATTTTATACGTCTTTTTCATGATTTTAAATTGTTGACAAACTAGCTTGATTGTAGAAAATATTTAAGTGATTTGACATACATACTAGAATGGAATGTCATTAATTGTACAATACGTAGTTGATACTCATTAACAATAAAGACAGATGTATAATGTGAAATTTTTATTATTTCAGACACACATTATCATGATTATGTCACGTTTTAATGCACAAACAAGTATATCTTGCCTTTAAAGATCATGTATGTTTTGTGATTGATATTGTTACTGTGTGTATACCACACTTGCAAAAAATTATATATGTATATAATCATGAAATAAAACAATTTTCAAACATCGAAGAATATGTAAAATGTGTACTGCAAATATTTGCGCGCATAACATTTAATCAATAAATTACATGCAATCATTTCTTATTGGAAAAATTGAATTAGAATTTATAGAAAATAAATTTCTAATTATCTCCATTTATTTACATGAAATGTTAAATTGGGTAATATCTTTATAAATAATGCTTATTGGACCTTACAATATTGACAAATCTTAATTTGAGCATCATATTAATGAAATAAAACCATGAAAAAAATGTGTTACAGGATCTTTGAACATGTAATAAAGTATGTAAAACTGAGCTAATGGCCTGGTAGCAGAATGGGTTCTCCCTTAAAGTCTAAATTTCTGTCTTACGTCTCCAATCTGTAAAAAATATGTAACTAGATGCATTTTATTTACTAAAGAACAAATTTGAAGCAATAAACTCTATATGATTATATTTATTTGAAGCATCATATATTTACAGATATACCAAAAAAAAAAAAAGATTATATCAAACATATTGTATAATTCACTTTTATTAGTTCTACGTAAATAAAATGTATTTAAAGGCATTGTATTTTAAAAGTGTTAACAGGAAAGTGTTGATTATTTCTCCAAGATCATTTTCATACTGTTATTCAGTCTACATAGTACACTCGTACACTTGAAAAATAAAGCCATTTATATGTTTAAGATTTAATGTAATATAATTATTCAATTTGTTAAATATGATTAGCTTAATATTAAATGATAAAATCTTCTTTTATTCCTGCTGCTGAAACCCATTGGTAATTAATTAATTCTTTAATTTAACAACTGACCAGACACAATACTCAGAAACTTTCTATTAATCTCTGTGTTTACATCAAGTGGCCGTAGTTTGTATACCTCTTATTTACTACTTCCGCTTATCAGTAGAGTGTGGGAAACTCCCCCATTGTACATAGAAACGTTCTGGATCAACTGAATATGCAAAAAGTGAATAGATTGTTTTTCGATGTCATCACACGTCATGTCAACCTGTCTATCTCACGGTTACCAATCTACAGTGGCTGAAAGATGTAAAGGAACAAATCAACACATATCGCACAGACACCGATCAGCTATGGATCAGTGCTTGAATAGAAAAAGTGAAACTAGATTGGAAAATGGACACCATTGAATCTTAATGCATTCTTTATGAATCATTTCGATAAGGATCCCTTCATGGAGTGGTTTGCCCTTAGGATCATCTTCCAGAGCAAAACACATCAAACGCTTTCATTGTCAACACACATAACGCCAATCAGCCTGGAGAACACTGGTTGATGCTCTTCTATAAAGAAAATAAGGCGATTTCTTTTGATACCACCTTTGAAAAAAACATATTAATTATTCAATCCTTCCTGAAAAGAATGCCAGATTCTATACTTACAATCAGGTCAGATATCAAAGTGGAAATAGTGTCATGTGCTGAGTGTACAGTGTATACGCTCAAGGAAATGAACTCAACTCTGTGTTAACAAGAGCCTTTCTATGTGAACTAAAATATTACAATCGAAATGATAAGCAAGTCAGTGAATGGTTCAAACAAGTATATGGACAGCTGTACATGAAAGCAAGACAATTACCTAAAATATGATAAAACAGATCAACAAGGAAGGGCGCCTTGAATATACCTGATGCACAATGCTGTTTGCTGATCAAAGTTGCATCAATCCTATGCCCATATTTGATTTGTTTGTACATTTGTATTAAACCATGTATTTCTAATTTCGTATACTTTTAATGCTGTTTTCTAATATTGTTCAAAATGTTTTTTTTTAACTTATATTATTTATCTTGTTCAATAAAGATGTTTATCTTGTTCAATAAAACGTGTATACACATAACATTGTTATTATTTACGTAGTCAAGGGGTTTAACTGTTCCCAATCTACCTTAAAAAAGAACCATACGTTTTCCAAAATGGACTTTCTACTCTCGATTTCCAGTCATGTCTGTATTAAGCTGAAAGTTTCGAGCAAATAATGTGTATCTTTGAATGTTTAAGGTTGTGAGATGGAAATATTGTGTTTATTTGACTTTTTTAGAGAAACATCATTTCGTTTTCGCACAAGTGCCGTTACTCGCGTTAGGACATAGGAGATTAACAACATACTTTTTGTTTTTCGTGTTTGTTCAATGATAAATGAATTATTGAACGTGCGC
Source organism: Ruditapes philippinarum (assembly GCF_026571515.1). Classification (NCBI taxonomy): domain Eukaryota; kingdom Metazoa; phylum Mollusca; class Bivalvia; order Venerida; family Veneridae; genus Ruditapes; species Ruditapes philippinarum. The sequence goes on from NW_026862554.1 coordinate 119,684, forward strand.
TCAATCAATATCATTTTAAATATATGTAAATTTTTTGTACAGAACTTACAAAATATAAATATAGTAAATATTTGTCCGTTTCAGATGACTGCATTGACATTGTATACATGACACGAGAAGTTCTGCTAATGTGTCTGGTACACCGATTGAGTCTGTACACGAGGTAAAAGTACAACAACGCTCACGCACCCTAGCACTGGCTTGAGCGGTACTCAATTCAATTTTCAAACATGATTTTGAAAATAAGATTGTCATGGACATAATATTGACGAGGTTTAAGTATAAAATCCCGGCAACCGTATGCGCTACTTCACTTTAAACTGACATGGCAAAGAGAAACCGGTAGCTATTTTATGAGAAAATATTTTCATAGAACAAAGTTTTAACTCCTGAACAAAAAATCTCAAATTGCTTATCATTTGCAGGCTTAAATTACATTTGCATGAAATTAAAACATTAATGGAAACATTAATATTATTGACAAAAATAAACAAAAAACCTTACACCAACTCTGCCTTACTGCGTAACGGTGTAAAATATTTCCCAGGCTATAATTATCTCAATTATGAATAATAGATTAAATGATTTTATTTCTATATCGGTATAAATATTGATGTACAATAAGGAATTACGCCACAGCAACAAAATTAACATACCCAAAGTTTGCATGCCATTTTGCATTGATGTAACGTCATTTAACTTGTATAATTGTGTACAATGAACTCAACTCAATGTTTCTGTCACACTTTGATCACATTAATAAATAATAATTCTTTTATAAATTGAATATTTCGTTTAGCCTCATAACTGAATTCATTGAGTTTGTTGAATTTAACACAATGTTAGACTGTTCAACTCATCTATTATTAAGGTATTAGCACCCTAATGCATTACCTCCGCTTTGAAGCGTATTCAAATAGGCTAGAATTACTGTTAACTACATTGAAAATGAGGGCCATGGGTTCAATCCCCAGAAGGGACAACTTTTTTTTTCTTTCTTTTTTTCTTTTAACATTATTTATGTATCTCTCATGTCCCATATGGAAAGAAAAAAGTGTTTAATTTTGAATTTTTAATCTATATAGGTATTTATTGGCTAAATTATGCTAAATCTAGTAATAAATATGGTACCTGATATTTTCAAAGTGTAATATAATCAAAACTAGACGGTAAAAGTATTTCATATTTTGCAAGATCAACCAATATATTTTTTTAAAAATTTAGGGAAACTTTGAAAACAGGCACTCATTTGGGTAAATTTTAAGAATTTTTTGAATCAGGCTCCCTAAGTAGAAAATGGTCAGACATGTGGTAAAAATGGGTGGAGGAGGGTAACATTTTTATACAGATTTCATAAATTTTAAGTAGAAACCATAATTTTGCTTATGTGGATTGTTAGCTGAATGGTACTATTTGTTTCTTACCAAATATTCATGGGAAAACATTTTTCATTAGAATGTTATTGCAGATTATTTAAAGGTTCCTCATTTCTAAAAAAGGGCCCTCATAACATCCTAGCTTAAGTTCAGAAAAGTGGTCAAACTTGATTTCCGTACGGTAAACTTTGTTTAAATTTTGCATACAGGTGTACTTTAAGGTATACATCTGACCTATGATGTCAATTCTTTAGTTCCTGATAGTGCCTATTAGGGTCCTAATACCTTTATTCATTCATGAATATTTAAGGGAGGGCATGCGACTATCCATGAGGGATTTATCAGTAGGAGTTACTTGCCAAACGTGTTTATTATATGTATTGTGTTGTCATTAAACATTAATTTTATTTGATTTCACATTCTATTGACTCCCCGTGAATAGCCATTTAAAGGGAACTCGAATCATTTTAGAAGTTTTAACTGAAATCTTGAAATTTTATATAAATATAAAAACAACCTGACTTGTAATGATATCTTAATTACGCTTACTTTAAGAATCTTACTAACTGTACTAAACAGCACCGTTATCTTCGAAACGGAATTAGGTAATACTTATCTATCAGACAAAGAAATATAATAAGAGAAATCAAGTTCGCAGCAGCGAGAAAATTAAAGGCAAATTATGTCTCAAAATTAAATATTTGTTTCTCATTGGATTAAGATCATGTAAGATGCTGTGCTTATCAAAAAAAGGTGATATTCTAGGAAGAAAAATGAAATGTTCAGTGTTGTTCATTGAAATTTTATTCGCACTAGAACGAAAATTCTTAAACGATATGTAAAACTTCAGAATAATAAAAACTCAGAACTCATAGAAAGAACAACAGAAGAATAAATTATATGACACCACTAAGGTCCAACATTTTGAAATTCTCAAACAAACAAACAAAATAACATTACACCAAAACAAAAATGAAATTAAAACTGTTTTCCATTACGGTCATTTGTTACAACTAAATGATTTTCCGAAATAACAGATTGAGCGAACTATCTTAAACTCTGAACACACGATGTTGGCCATTAAGCATAACAATATAATAATCAAATCTCGAAACTAATATCATTTAAGTAATTTATTATGAAAATGAAAATTACCTTTTCTACTGCCAAAGTCCAGGAAATTGTAGGAATACTTTTTCTTTCACCATCTACAAACTTTCTGTAATTTAACTTGTCTCTATTACAGCGTTATGTGATTCTTGCTTGTTACATTTGTCAAGGATCGTTTTAAATTAAATATTACAGTTAACAGGCAGTTTCTTTTTTTCTTCTTTTTGTAAAGTTACTGTTCATTTTTAGCTATAACATTTTATATATCATGCCATTTTATATTAACGAAACATTTTCACTAAATTAATCTTTCTAATTGATTTGATTTATGATTGGTAGCCATGAACAAAAACATTAAGTCATACATGTATTTATGATTTACACGGCTTAACAATGATCTGTTTATTTCTTCTTAAATTATAAAATATCAACAATCGGACTAAATTAATTAAAAGACTATATTTAATTATTATGTAACATAATCATGTTTCAACAACATACCCTTTTCATACTTACAAGATAATAATAAAGTTGGTAACCTTTACGTACGCTATTTTAATGAAACAGCTCATGTAGCTTTCAAGCCATTAAGTAGATAATGATTAAATATATTTTATCCTTAGTGAGACTTTTGTTTCAGTTTAACATTTTTAAAGAAAAACGAAAGCAAAAAAAAATATATGAATATTTTATTCAATTTTTAAATACTTTACAAACATACTGTAAATTATTACGGATTTAAAGAAAGTTGTAATGTTTACACAATTTCATTTTAAACAATGTATACCACCTGGCAGATAAATTAATTACTCCCTACACTTTTATATGATATGAAATAAAGGATTATTATGCTTTTTTGTGTATACTACTGCTTCTTTTTAAGCCAAACAAAGCTGCATCACAAACAGCATTTTGTCCAGATAGATTTTTAACCGTATAAACAAGGGGCCAAACGATCTTGTACAACACGGAATTTAGGCGGAGGAACCTGAAAAATAACGTGGGTAAGCATCTGTTTGTTTAAAATATTAGTTGCATGTAGTACTTTTTGTTCGAATAATAAAGTGCATGCGGAACAGACGATATAATTGTGTATGATGGTCAAAATAAAAGATTATATTTCACAGTAAGGAGAAAGCTATTTAGGTTATGTTTCTTCAAATGTCACCAGCAACTTGACACACATATTAAAAGAAATACAACAACAGATGTATTGAAACAGATATTTGATAAGTTGTAGCATCAACGTGTTATCTATTAATAGCAAAATTAAATGCAAGAAAATGTAACGATTTATTCGGATATATCCATAATATTTCCGTATTTCTTAATGTGCACTTGGTTCAATAAACTAACTGTTGTTAGCAAATATTTTGGTTTCTTACGAAGAATTTTCATACATGGACGACTGATGTCTGTTTTCTGCGCACTAGCAATTTGTTATCGGTAAGATAAAATCAGTTTCATTTAATGAAAATTAACCATAGCATACTTATATGCATACGGTTATAGCATTCGAAAATATACACAATGAAATTTTAGGACAGTTCTGATTGAGAAAAATGACTTCCCTCCTCTGATACAATGAACTTACCTCTTTGGTAGACTATCTCAATCGACATGTGTTTTCTTTTCAGTAAAAAAGCTGTGTGGTGTGTGCGGAAAATAACTAGACATAGTTTCATACTTAATATTGTAAATTTTGTGTCTCAAAATATAATTATCATGATTAACAAGGAAAGGCACAGGAGAAGGGGACTTGAAGAACGGGGAGTGGGATAGACAAAATTAACTAGAAATGTGTCCATAGGACACGGATGCCCCCCCCCCCCAACTGTTCTGTCAATCTTATGACTCTAGGTCAAATATTTTTTGGACTACATGTGCCACAAGTTGAAAACTAAAAATAAACAAAGGGCCATAATTCTGTTAAATTTGGTCGCAGCAAAAATTCCTACCTTTACTACCATCTACACATTAAGGTTGTTAATCCCTGAAAGTTTAAGCAAAATCTGCCATCCGGTTTAAGAGGAGTTGCGTTCACAAAATTTCTACATAGTATATAATGAAAAAACAACAAAGGGCCATAATTCTGTTAAATTTGGTTGCAGCGAAAATTCCTTCCTTTACTGCCATCTACACATACAGGTTGTTCATCCTTGGAAGTTTAAGCAAAATCTGCCATCCGGTTAAAGAGGAGTTGCATTCACAAAATTTTTATATAGTATATAGTGAAAAAATCAACAAAGGGCCATAATTCTGTAAAATTTGGTCGCATCAAAAATTCCTTCCTTTACTGCCATCTTCACCTTGAGGTTGTTCATCCCTGTAAGTTTAAGCAGAATCTGCCATGCGGTTTAAGAGGAGTTGCGTTCACAAAAATTCTACATAGTATATAGTGAAAAAATCATCAAAGGGCCATAATTCTGTTAAATTTGGTCGCAGCAAAAATTCCTTCCTTTACTACCATCTACACATTAAGGTTGTTCATCCCTGTAAATTTAAGCAAAATCTGCCATGCGGTTTAAGAGGAGTTGCGTTCACAAAATTTCTACATAGTATATAGTGAAAAAATCAACAAAGGGCCATAATTCTGTTAAATTTGGTCGCAGCAAAAATTCCTTCCTTTACTGCCATCTACACATTAAGGTTGTTCATCCCTGTAAGTTTAAGCAAAATCTGCCATGCAGTTTAAGAGGAGTTGCGTTCACAAAATTTCTACATAGTATCTAGTGAAAAAATCAACAAAGGGCCATAATTCTGTTAAATTTGGTCGCAGCAAAAATTCCTTCCTTTACTACCATCTACACATTAAGGTTGTTCATCCCTGTAAGTTTAAGCAAAATCTGCCATCCGGTTTAAGAACAGTTGCGTTCACAAGATTTCGGGACGGACGGACGGACAGACGGACGGACGGACTGACTGACGGACGGACGGACAAGTGCAACGCTATATGCTCCCACATTGTGGGGGCATAAAAATAAAACTTGGGGCAGAAGGAAAGATAAGTACTGCTTGGGATTATAAACCGGTTAATGATGCACCAAACCTTACTCTTAGTCCCACCATGTGACTATAAAGAGACTGTGTAAATAAAAGAATCCCCGCCAAGTGAAATTCTAACAGTTGTTATGGTTACAAAAGGTGAAATAAGTAAAACACCGAAATAATCATGTAGAAACATTTAAGAGAAAACCTTATGACCGTAACAAAAGTACTTAATGTCTTAAAGGAAGGCAGAACAATAAAGAAATCACCTACAAGGGCCCGACGAAGCAAGGCAGAAGACGAACATTGAGACAAATCAGTCCAAAGGGCTTTAAGAACAGTGTCTCCAACTATCATAATTGCTCATTCTCAATAAAACACAGCATTTGATGTTCCACTGGGTAGCTCTTACACGAAGTTTTTCTTGAGGTCAAAATGTCGTTAGAAAGGTAGCTGCCACTTTGTCTAATAGGAACCCTCTCAGTTTTACATTTTTATCTGGTATTTTTCTTTTACAAGTACCATTAATGCCCTAAAATGTAACATACGTTACTGTCGCCGCCTAGAATTTTCAACTTTGAAATTGTGTTTCAGAAAAATAAGTTCCAGAATAAACGAAACATGTGTAATTAGTCATTGCTGCCTGTATATGCACTTTGATTATTAGTAAAAATTATATTTGACTCTTAATAACCTGATTGATATAATGGATGATCAAATGTCGCCAAATGCATACGAATAAATAGTAACAAACCTAAAACAATTAGAAGTGAAACAGAAATTACCTAATTGAATCGATACATGCTTAGTAATACAGCAAATATATAATTATAAGCAAAAATAAACTTCAGCCTCTCAAAACTCATTCAGTTTTTGGAAATTTTCATTTTTTATTCAAATCTTTTCAACAGCATTTTAAAAAGAAACATACGTTACCATTGTTTAAGAGCTGATCCATTTCAAGACTCCAAACAAGAAATTAAATTAACATGTGTGTAACTCTGATATATTAACCACAAATTATTGCGGGTTATACGCTCTTGCGTCATTTTTCAACCCACTTTCAATGTAAAAATGAAACATACGTTACAGAAACATACGTTACCAACTTTTTAAAGTCATTTTATCAAAAGGGAAATTGAAGTCAGAAAGCACGTATAACAGTAACATTAACTTCAATTTTACATTAGTAAGTAAATTTTATTAACTTTGTTCGAGTTTTAACTTGTTTAAGTAATCACAGTTAAACAAACGTTACTTTCATCAAACAAATTTTATATAGTTTACACATGTAAATATAAAAACATAAAATTGCATTTATATGACAATAGAATGATGTACATTTGATTCCTGAATAAAAGAGTCGATTTTACATGTAAATTTCAATTCTGTGATAAAGTTCATAAATGAGCCAGTGTGAAACATACGTTACTCCAACTTAAAATTCCACAATTTTTGAAAATTAAAGGTAAAGTTGCATTGGGATTAGCATGCCTGTTAGTAACGATAACCTTGTATTTAATGTAAGAAAATACAAAAGTGTTTTTGCAAGGAAAGATACTTTCATAATATGTTGATGTACCAGCAGAAATGTTAAAAATATATTATAAGCTTGAAGTTCTCAACAACAACAAATTCATTGCTACAAAGAGTTTACCGACCGTATTTCATTCTATGTATAATAATGTTAAAATAATATCCAAAAATATAAATTATTTTACAAAAAATAAAATTGTTTTCGTAACCTTTACTTGTATTTAAATAAAATGAAACATACGTGACATGTTGTATGGGGATAAATATAGAACTGCTTAGCAATAAATTTTCCAAATATGAAGAAAGTGGAAATTTGAATGTCTTGAAAAAAGGTTCTAAATACAACATTTGTGTATGCATTCGACCTTTCATATATTATATATGATATATATCCTTTGAATGAAGACATAAAATTTGTCATTTCCAAAATTGACTCTTTTTGCTTTCTACGAATATTTAACTTTGAAGAAATGAACTAAAAATTAGCAAGGTTCCTAACTTCCTTGAATTTCCCTGGGTTAGAAAGTCCCTCTAGATAGAGAATTTACAGATTTGGATATATTTTACAGACATTTGTTATTTATATGCAGCCCATATGTACGGTGTTCCGTTTGGACACGTTTGGAAAATCGTGACATTTTATTTAATCTGTACCCGCGATGCACGATGGTACGATGGTGAAAACGCGATGGCACGATGGTACGATGGTGAAAACACGATGGTACGATGGTGAAATCACGATGGTACGATGGTGAAATCGCGATGGTGCGATAGTACGATGGTGAAAACGCGATGTACACCGCGTTTTCACCATCGTACCATCGTGATTTCACCATCGTACCATCGTGTTTTCACCATCGTACCATCGCGCTATCGTGTTTTCACCATCGTGCCATCGCGATTTCACCATCGTACCATCGCGATTTCACGATCGTACCATCGCGATTTCACCATCGTACCATCGCGTTTTCACCGTCGTACCATCGTGTTTTCACCATCGTACCATCGCGTTTTCTGTATTCTGTACCCGCGATGCACGATGGTACGATGGTGAAAACGCGATGGCACGATGGTACGATGGTGAAAACACGATGGTACGATGGTGAAATCGCGATGGTACGATGGTGAAAGTGCGATGGTACGATGGTGAAAACGCGATGGCACGATGGTGAAAACACGATGGCGCGATGGTACGATGGTGAAAACGCGATGGTACGATGGTGAAATCACGATGGTACGATGGTGAAAACGCGATGTAATAACGCGTTTTCACCATCGTACTATCGCGCCATCGCGATTTCACCATCGTACCATCGTGATTTCACCATCGTACCATCGTGTTTTCACCATCGTACCATCGTGCCATCGCGTTTTCACAATCGTACCATCGTGCATCGCGGGTACAGAATAAATAAAATGTCACGATTGTCCAAACGTGTGCAAACGGAACACCGTACATATGTTACATTATTAGATCTGAAATCTACGTTACCAAGGAAATACAGTGTCATTACCGAAATAAATGCCATCCTGTTATATTATAGTTTCTTGTTGAAAATATTTCTGGCAAACTTGCAAAATACCCTAAACTTTTACTTAAGCAATAAAAAATGACACAATGACAACATCAAATTTTTAATATTTTCCAACCTCAAATGCTTTATTTTATTGAGAATGGGCGAATGCTCGGACATAAAGTTCATGGATTCTGAAATATTTTGTAAAAGTGTAAAAGTAAAAACAAATTTGTTAAGAAGGATAAAAATATAATAGTTATGTTAAATAGTTTATCTATTAAATACGAAGACAAAGTTCAAGTGTTAATGGGAATGAAATGAAATTTCTATTTTGCATTGTGATAAATTGCATAGAATTTGTAGTAATTTACTTAAGTTTTAATATAGAAAGAAGAAAAAAAATCAACACGGTTTTTCTAGTGTTCCAAGACCGTTAGGTGTTAAATATGAACTAAAATGAAAGAAAATATAGGAAAAATAAATAATATGAAAATAATGTTTAATATCGCACCGTTTATTTAAAAAACAATGGCCGCTTTCGAAAGAGACATCCAATAAGTATTTAATAATTCCGATTCTAAAATTTACAATCATATCGACAGACTTGACACCAGAGCTCAAGTTATAATGTCACTGTTTATTACAGATAAAACAATTATTCAACGATTTCTTTGGTGTATCCATTATCTTGACACAATCTTGTGGTAAGACCGTCATCACGTTACTTGTGTGCAGGCAGTGGTTACTGACCATAGCGTACCCTGTGCGCGGGGTTTGAAAAAAAGAACGTATGACAAATTCTAAGATCAAAGAAAAGATAATTCTTTATGTGAGTATTTACTAGCATACGCAAGGTACATAACGTCAGCTACAAAATAACAGTCAGTTAGAACGCCGATAACTTTTCAGTCAGTTAAAGAAGATTATAAATTAAATATAGTTTTAAATAATTATTATTACAGTGACTATTAAAATGATCGAACCTTTTGTAGCGTACAATTAGCATATTGTACGTACCAAAAAACGATCGTATACATAAATAATTGGACAACAATACGTCAATAGATATCTTATCATATAAAATATTTGCTATGTAACTCAATGATGAGTATTTAAATAGTAGAAATATTCACGATATGCGCTCTGATCTTATCACTTTACACCGGGACAAAATCAGTTACAGCCAATTTACTTTCAATTACTTTTTCACTTTTGAACCTAAACGCCTAGAATTTCGAGATTACTTGAGTAGGCCAGGGTCTCACTTGATCCACACAAAACTTGCTTTTTAATAATATATAACTCTAACAATTCTGTTAAATATACTCACTCTGACGCATGTTTTATTGCTATAATCCGCAATAACTACATATCGTACTTTTCAACACACTTTTGAATTGTAACGTACATTTATACGTTTGTCCAACTGGTACAAGTAAAAAGGAAATGATCGTATTGTTATAACGTCATAATATTGGAAAATTGCATGTAGCAAGTACTGAAATCTGATTGGTATTAGGTCGTAAGCCTAGAAAACATAAAATTTGAGTATCTCAGTAGATCAACTTGGAAACTAAGAACAGAAAATTATGCAAAAGATAGTTAGGAAATATACTTAGAAATAAAAAAGGAAACCGTAGTTGTGTGTTTTTTATCCCGATTTGACGCAAAGTGCAACGCTATTCAATCGCAGGTCATTTATCACAATTGATATATTATTCTGAAAAAAAAAAGAACGAAGTAAGCGCATGATAGGAAGTTATTGGTTTAGGTCTTCATCAAAGGGAATGCATGTATTAATTACGAAAAATTATTTCCAGTCCCTTCATGTAAAAAACTAAAATATATAAGAATATGAGGTAATTCTACATAGCTGTGAATAATACTGAGTTCTAATGGACGGGTATACAGCGGTAATACCTTTATTGGACGAGGCATTGGAGTGTAAAATATAACCAACAAACCTCCAGCTTTTGTTTCATGGGGTCTGTGGATATCAATCATTTCTGGAAACAATTTTCTCAATTTCACATCGGTTACATTTTACGTGTCCAAATATCCATTTCAAGTTGTCCGTATTGTACTCAAATAACTAAAATCTGTCGTAACGATTATTCATGTACGAGTTATCTCTATAACCTACTGTGGATTTATTAAAATTAAATTCTGAATAATCAAGCTTTTACTCACTGAAACTGGATGCCGTCCGACAACGATCTTTTCAATATAAAAGGTGACGAACAAAGCGGTTTCTTCGGGCAAACTTGAAGAAAAACAGACAGCGACTTAAGAAGGTTTAGTCGGTTTGGTAAAATAAAGGGCTATTATGCATTTATACCCCATACAAAGTATATGAAATAAAATAGATAAGTTTTTATTAGTGAAGATTTGAAATTGATCGATCATAATTCCTGTCCGATCTTTATGTCGCATAACAAATAACATACACATGCATTATACCTTTCTTATTTATGTAAGTTTATGTGTGATACTAGTGTATATATATATATATAACAAATTTGTCTGATTATTCGTTATGATTATGGAAAAAACAAAAACAAGCATTCAGTAACAATTCATTAAAAACACGCATTTATAACACAAAAATCTCATAGTTCAAATCTGTGTTTCTCCACTTTATACTTGCATGTTAAGTATAAAGTTAGTATTGCTAAAGATCTAAATTTATTCACAAAGTTATTTGTAAGATGAAATATAGTCAGCAAAAAAATCCAATGCAGTTTAATTTATTCTTTAGTCATCAAGAAGCAACGTTTTAATGTCAAAGGGATAAAAATGAACCGTTATTTAAATAACTTTTCGTTCTTGTATAGTATGGTAATAGATGTATTCGTTGCTAGGAGGCCGTACCTTCGTACCTTACAAATAATCATTTACGCGTAAAATTCACCGTTTTGTGCATTATCATTTGGAATGAATTGATTAGTTTGAGAGTAAATAAGCTTATAGATACCCGGTCTGATCTTGTTATTTTACATAAATCCATCTGTAAAAAGTGAATGTATCGGACAAAGTCATAATAACATTTACATTCTATCATAACTGTTTTCAATTCATTATTTTGTTAAATATAATTAATCAACAAGTACAAATGTTGCTGCAATGCAGCAATTGAGAAACTCCGCGCAAACAAATGTGCTCATTACAGATACCTTACCAAATTATTCCTACGCACAGGTCATGTTATATTCAGATTATTAATAAGTACTATTTTAGATTTTTTCCGAATGTTTTGTAAACCATTTTTTGCATAAGTATACTTATCTTATGCACTGTCCATAATTAAAAAAAGGGGAAAGATATTTAATATAAAACATGCTTTCACGGATGCCTACCTGATAAGGAAAGTAATTCCATTGAATACAAACAAGACTTACAAGACTTGTAAACGTTATGTCACATGACTGTACTGTGTTCTGTTTGTGTCATTACTGTAGTCAGTAACATAAGATGATAAGAATATCAAAGTCTGTTTTTTTATTATTATAATTGTAACAAATATACAAATAGTTACAAAAGGGACTAATATTATAATATAATAATATTACATGCATTTTTTCATGTCAAATTAAAAAATGCATTCTTTCAATACTGAAAGTAGAACACACTCTGGAAGAAAAAATGGGATGAATTTCAAAGAGACCAAATTCAGGAATTTTTTGTTTGTTATACACGCGTTACATGGTGATACAGTATTTATCAATACAATAGAAGACTGTTGTCTGAATTTTAGGCAGGTATGAGGAAATTCACTAACATCATGTCCGTGCGAGTCAAAGATATAAAAGCTATTTGACATTGGTGATATATAAAAAAAACTATTGTTAATAGATTTATCGGGAGATCAATATACTTTTTTTGTTGAATTGCTTTAAAACCATTCATAAAAAAATCACACTTCATGTTCAAACTGCAGATCAAAGTTTCTGTTGTTATCAATGATGCTATCTATCTTTAGCCTGTCCATCCGCTCGTAAGGTCACAAAATGCAGCTTTCGCTGTCGAATACGGACCCCGGACATGTCACCAGTCATACCCGTAAACAGTAAATTTTGAAGTACAAAGTGGTATGCAATACCAATGACGCCAATGAAATGTAACCTTAAATACTAAAGTTTAATTATTTCAAAACAACCAATATATCAACATGTTATAATTAAACATTTAATTTCATAAATATAAATTAAAAATAATTATCAAAAGCTAAATTATTTAAGTCTTATGCCTGAAATCTTCTTTATATTGACAAATTCAATCACTAATAGTATACTTGATATGCTGTGTGTAAATGTAATTCAAAATGTAACAAATAATAATTCCATGTTCTACTAAAAAAGGGAAATAAAAAATTTATAACCTAAGTGTCAAAAATCAGAGCATTTATAGCTATTTATAGCTTTCGAATTCATGTACAGCAGAACTGCTTTCCGGTTCTCATTCATTAATATGATATGTTGCGAATCACCGAAGGGGAAACCAATATAGTAATCGAAAGGAGTTCTTGAATGCGGATTTATTTCTAGCTGTAAATCGAAGGGATTCCTTGATCAAATCCGGGCCCATGGACAAAATAAAAATAGTAAACACAAATAGATCCGCGCCTGTGGGCGCGGAGCAATAACTCACGTGACCAACGGGAATCACCATAAATAACCCTTAAAATGTATCGTTGATGAAAAAGTGTGGGGCAGTCTTTTTATATTACAGGCTTACAATTATTTGTTAATTCCTGTTATATTACATGAAGTTAGTCTACTGTAATTTAGCTTAACTTCGCAGCAAAATAGCACAATGTCACCTTAAGTACTACTACATGATATGTCCGTTATTTATTAAGAGGGAAAGTATTTTGATCGGTCATTGATAAGACGGAACAAGATTACCACTGTTATTTAATAAGCCGTTTTACCTTTTTCGCATGATAATAAATACTGAAAGATAAAGAGCATTAGATAACAAAATTAACGGTTCCTTTGCTGTAATATATAAGGAAGCGTTATCAAATTAATAATTTATGCATGTTTACTCTCTGCAATTTCAATAAGGCAAGGGTATGACAATAATCGAAAAGTAGAATAGTATTGTCATCGGAAGCTAAATGGGTTCAGTATCTTTTTTGACCAATGAACAGACGATTTGCATGTCTTACTAAAACAAAAGTTTACAAAGCACCTTTTAAAATTAATTATGAGCAACAATGTTTTTTATTTTCTCAACATACCATTGGTGCACCGATGTCTTCTATGATATTGATTAAATAGTCTATTTTCAGTGCATGCCAACTTAATATAATTATATGTTTATTGAATTTAAATCAAATGCCTTAATTGTATCAAAATAGTTATCAGATGAAATGAAAATGATACAGTGTGTTTGATTTTGATTTTATTTTTATTTGACAATACAATACAAATGTACAATATAATATTATTATGAAATTCAAGGTAAACATTTAAAAACAAAAGCTTCGGTTAAACACTGCAAAATATTACTGATTACAAATAAAAATGTACTTTGTTATATTTTGAGAAAAAAAACAACACAAATTAATAGTCAACAGGACAAAACCCAATAAACGTAATTTTCATACAGTAACACGGCAAGACAAACCCGTTCTCATATCTTTCAAGGAGTTATACGAGTTATATATCGTCGTTTGGTAGCAGTTTTTCACTTACGGTGATAATTCAATTTTATATAAAAAATATGATATAGTAATTAAGAAAGATTTCATTCCGTATAATATAAATTGTATATATTTAAAACATTAGAAGAAAAACATTTCTGCAAAACAACAAAACACAGAATAAAAACAGCACATAGACAAAAAAACATATATATCATAAACGTTTAGGCCTTACAAATGAAAGAAAATTCAACTTCAAATAAGTTTTTTTGCACAAACAACAATTTTACCGGGATACATGATGAGTTAAAATAGAAATCAAGTCTGTCAATCCTTAACCTGACTTTGTATTTAAAGTGCAAATAAAAATGATTCAATTCATTTCATTCAATGACTTTAAATAATGGTATCTGATTATATATTTTATAAAAATATAACAGTACAATCATGTTGTTATCATAACATAGTGGTCGTTTCTTGAACGATTTACAATATGAACAGTCTGTATGATTAAATATACCTCAATATTGTACGTAAATCTATAACGTATTCTGGATCTTAATATTCAGCTGTTCCTTAAGCAGGTTTGGCGATGATTCCAGGCATGCTACACTCGCCTTCGTATAAATATAAATACAATAAAATATTAACAACGATTCAACAAATCACAGACAGACAGCACATATATAACTTTACACACTTCAACATACATATGTAAAAGCGAGCACGTGCAAAATATTAAAAAATAACATTCTAAATTGATATTTGACACGTAAAAGAAACTATATTAAGGTAATTATAAACAGAAGTTAGTATTTTTAGATGTTTGAAGTAAAATCGTATTCACCACATTAAACTATGCAATGCTGTAGAGTGATAAAATAATCGTTTTTATTGATAAAAAATTGTATAGAGGTATGACAAATAATGAACATAAACGCATCCAACATGATTTTTAATAATTCCCATCACATTTTTGACGTACCGAAGCTGTTAAAACACCTTCAATAAGGTCATTAGACGGTTTCTTTAAGCCATTTCCATTCCAGATGCATTCTGGGTTCCCGGTTCTCCAGCAATGCATTTACAAAACATATGAAGAAAGGTTGATCTGAACATTGGCCAAAAGATGAATAGCAACAAGAAATTGAGAGAGTTTTGCAGATTAGTAACGGTATGACCAACAGTTGTACAAAGTAGGTACAAAGAATAATGTTGTGGCTGTTCTTGAAATGAACTCAGTTTGTCTTGATATATGTATTCGGCACCCATAATGATAAGGTACGGAATGTGAAGGATTATAAACGTAATTGAATAACCAAGCAATAAAACAGTTTTCTCCCTCTTGTCTTGAATCATTTTTACAATGGCTTTTGGAACGTCTAACCTTAACACATAAAGTAAGGATCTTATCTTGCGATAGGTGGTCGTACTGCAGATAACAATAGATATAATAGGGATATAAATGTAATAAACAGATTCAATGTGAACCCATACATTTGCCATAAATTTTGAATACAAGCATAACTTATCTTCGGTAAACATTGTCTTATTAAAAGTTGCGTCACTTTCGGTGAGGTATGGTACAGACACAAAAATAGAGAAAAGCAGAAGAAACCCAAGAATTTTCTTTGCATTGCGAATATTTTGCCAATACACAAGCTTAGTAGGGAATTGTATAGCCAATAGCCTTTCAAAATGCCAAAGTGACAGGACAAAGTTTGAATAAACCTTTGCCACCGTAAGAAAGTACAGTAATAATTTACAAACAAACGAATATCTCATATCTACAGACTTTCCAATTATATTTATTGTAAATCTAAATGACACTGTAACTGTATCAGCATACAGTAAAGCGAGCACACATATATGCAAAGCTTCCACGCGTTTTATTTTGATTACAGTTATGATTGAAAGTATGTTTGTTATTAAGCCAGGTACATCTGTAAAATAAGGAGTTGTTCTTGCAAATGTAGTGTAATAATTATATTCGGGAAAATCTCTGTATGTAGTGCATACATTCTGTACAGTTCGTATTAACTTGTCATTGGATTGTTTGGGAGAATAATCCTTAAATGAAGTAGTTTCCAAATATGTACAGTTGTCATTGTTTTCATCATCCTGCTCTTGAGTTTTCACAGATATGTTATCACGGTTAGGGTTATATGTGTGGTTGTTTACATTGTTTACAAAAGTCGATGTGGTAGATTCTTCGACGTTATCAAATATCATTTCATCAGAATATGAGGTATTCAAAAGCTGCAATACAGTTGACATACACGATACGGTGATGATAGCGTTCCAGATGGTAAATGACATCAATAATGTCCGCATTGGGTCCATAATTTCCTGTAATAGTTTACAAATTAAATTGACAATAGGAATAAATCTTATGTACCTGTGAGGAACTGAAAATTTCGGATCTGTCCATTGAACAAATTAAAAAAAAGTCATTTAGAATTACATACGTGTTTCAGTTTTTATACATTTATTGTTGCCAAAATAGTTAGAATGTTACTTTTCGTTAACAAAAATGCTATGATTTTCTTTCTCCAAAGCGAAGATTGTTATAACTGAATTGATTATATTAACGGACTTGAATTAAAATGAAAATACAAAATAAATATAAATTAAGTTCAGTAATGGTTCTTGTGTCTTGCTTGCATTCGTCATAAGCCATTAATCCATAACCTAAAATTTTTGTTGAACATTTTTATCTAATCAAAACATCTAATATCAGTGTTGCATACGTATTGTGTTGATTAGAATATATAATGTAGAAAACAATCAGATAAAATCGGCTCAAACAATTATCCATTGATAATTAACCAAAGTAAAAAAAAATTGTACTTACATTTGTTTTCAAGTATCATATAAAAAGAGTATAAATGATGTCTGTTCACGATAATTTTATAACTTCAACCTAATGAATACTAAATGTTTAATGCCTGAATAATTTATACCTGTAAGAACAGTAAATCATATCATTACGTAGATAAAACAAAACGAGACTCAAATAAATGTCTACAAAAACTATGCGGACAGAATTACAATGAGACCATAAAAACTATTCCTTTGAAGTTTAAAATGATGACTTATTGTCGAGTAATATTTTTCTAGAACATCCATACAAAAGAGAAAAATGATCTACTTCGATCTCTCACTTAAAACTGCAATATATAACTCTTAAAGAAGGAGTTGGTATCAATTAACAATAGGTGGATTATTTTATAAAATACATTTTGAGACGTCCGCTATGAAAATACAAAGTGTCTAAGTTCTATTTAAGATTTAAATGAACAAATGTTAGCCGCATGACGGGCCATATAGTGATCAGAGGGATTTGGTACATAAAATTGTTTTTTATCCTTAAATCTAAGTGTGTATGCTATAATCATTCTCTTTCAGAAAATATATTTTCAGATGTCACATTAATTTAACATTCGAAATAACGTTGCATTAGCTTCAAAACGGCACCTGTTCAATCCGTCAAGAAGTTTAATATTTATTTTCGTATAAATACACATATTCATCATAAAAGTAAATGTCAATGACTCCGACCCGTACAAATGTTACTATGATCTCGCATTATGTTATAGCGAAAATACGTCGATCCCAGAAAATGTTTCTTTATTCGTTTCCCTATTTTCTCTTATTGTTTCTATTTTGTGTCATTCTGGCAATTCAGTTAAATATTCTTGCACTTAGGAGCAGTTTAGAGGCGTTGAATATCATAAATACTTATATTTGACACATATCAACGCATGCTTTGTTATAAATGAAATATTACTATCCCGTAATTGAGTCAATGAAAATGAATATGTAAATATGAGACTAAACATTTTCAAAGGAGGTAATCATTCCTTAAAATGTTACAAGAAACCTGAACCCAAACGTATAACATAAGAGCCGGGAAAAATTTACTTAACAGCTTCCGATCACTATAAAAAGATATTGTCAACAATCAATCGCACATTTGGACATAACATCGAGAAAAAATAGATGATCGTTTAACTGCTTCTTGTACTTTGACATTCTGATATAATGTTGAGGTCAAGCATGTATCAATTTTTGTATCACTGTTAAGTATACTTTCGATATAATATCAATCTATTTTTAACAAAAATTCTTGATATCTTCTCGAACATATATGTGAAGAGATATAATTCTGATAACAAATAGTTTTTTTTTCTTCTTAAAGGGAGACACAGGCAAAATTTACATTTCTTAGTTTTAAATTTTTCATTCATTATTCTGTTAATGTCCTCAAAGTTAAAATACTAGATTGTCCCAGGAACAAATATTTTCTCCTTATAAAGATTTAAATGATGGTTTCCTAAATTTTACCCACGTGGGTCAGGTTAGAGCGTTGAGATTTCACAATAGTTGTCACAATGAACTCTGGAAACGTTAAAGTACATGCCAAATGAATGACTTACACTTACTAGTATTTCAATCATAAAATATCCACACAATCTGTTATTGTTACCTCCGGGGTTTGTTAAAGTCACATGTTTTTTTTTTAAAACCACTCGGTGATTTTGTCGACGTCTAAATTTCATTCGACATAATTATATAGATGCGTTCACGCTTCAAACCCAAAACATATAGAAATAGTAAAGAAATTCACGATGGGACTTTAAAAAAATGTAATTTTAGTGTGGTTTGAGATTACAAAATCATTTTAATATTTCTATCATTAATTTTCCTTAGTATTCCTTTAATGATAATATATCAAATAATCATGAAATTAAGAGACAAACTCTATATAACTTTCATCGTATAAATATTAACAGACATAAGAATACTCATCATGTAACACTGCAAATTCTACGGACAAACTAATGAATGTTTACAAACAATATATGATTGAAAGGTGTCATTGGCGCTTGAGAAACAAAATGCCTCTATTATATTAACTAATAAAATGGGCTTCTTCAGGATCCAAATTGTCATAATTATAATAATTTCAAAATATTGAAGGTCCGAATCAAATTTTTCGCATCATTTATAGCCAAATAAATCAGTTTATACAAACACTTTAATTACATTATTTGACGTGTTTCTTAGATATGGCTCGATACAAAATTGTCGACTTTTGACTAAATTTTCCCGTTTTATTCTGATCTTTCCTTGTTGATCTTGTTTATCATATTTTAGGTGATATTGCTCGGAAAAAAGATTGGTGATATTGGAAGAATGCGAGATCTACATCTGTTTTCTATTCGTGCAGAACTTAAATTTACAATCAAGATTATGGAATTTTTCTTGATTTTTTTCTTCTCATCACATATTTAATACTTACTTCTTTAATATGATAACAAACTTATAAATTTAATTATAATTTATTTCAAAACATTTACCATTGTTTAGTACTTTCCTCTATGAAGCCATCATCTTAATGTTTAATTTTGCGCATGAAATAATACTTTATCAAATCAGATTTACTCATATTTACTTTGAAGTTATAAACAATAATTGGCTAGTTATTGGAGAAGTTCAAAAAGTTAATAAACGTATTTCTGACATCAAAGGTCCTCTTTATGAACAAAGATCAAAGTGCCGTCAGAAATAAATCATGAAAATTTACTGCATTATTTTGCAACATGAATTGTTTAAAGTATTGCTTGCAAGGAAACAGTTTTTCACTTTTAAGCCTACCTTTGCTCTGCAAATCATAATAAGGAGTTTCTATTTTTATTATTTTATTATAATAATTGATGATTGAAATGTTTTTTATTTTAATTCAGTATATAACTTTATCTTTTATCTTGATACTTATACATTACTAACATCCAACGTTTTACTTTATTTATTTTTTCGTTTTTTATTCATTTTTATTTATTTATTTATTTATTTATCTATTTATTAAATATTTTTGTCAGGTAACCTAGCTGCATTATTGTAATTCAGAAAAATATTTTTAGAAAGCTATTAAGACAACATTTTAAGTAAGTAGTTTCTATTGGTATAATATCTATTAAATCAAAGGTTATCTGGATAACATTTACATAATGAAGATTATATAGGTATTTTGCAATTACCACGTATATGCAGGTTCCTATATTTTCAGCGTATTTTTAATGTTGTTTTTCAATACTTGGGGAAGTAACTATACTTGGGGTATTTCTTTTATAAGACTCTCTGTCTCCTTTTTTAATAACATCTAATACAGCATATACGGGAAACTTTAGTTAGTTCAAATAAAAAATATTTTTTACAACTTTATCTAGCCTGAAACACTTGACATCTTTTTCTTTCGTATGTCGTTCTTTATCAAAGGCATTTGTTCGTTGTGATTATATACACGAATTAGGCATTTTCTGCATGGTCTTTACTAGGCTTTTTGATTTCTTGTTTTGTTATGTTATATGTGTATAAGCTATGTCCTATTGCAATAAACTATGTATAAACATGTTCATCTGTAAATGTGTTTGAAATTTATTATTAGAATTGTGCAGATATAAATAAGATAGTCATATACGCAGTAAAATTGAACGACTTTTTTAATATTTAGTATTTTTAAGTTAACGATAGTCTCCTATATATCTGTGATGGATTGACCATGCTTTTTATTGCCGTATCTATAAAATGTTTTGTACTATGTAAATATGCATTGATGAGAATAAAATATTTCGTTAACAACATCAGTTCAATTCGAAAAAAGCGTTTTGTATCAGATAGTATACAAATTGTAACCACAGCTAATAACAATATAAATAGAAAGAGTTAAAAACGTGTACTAGTCTAATTTGAATGAATACCATAAGAATAAAATACTTCAATTCTCATTATTCAGAATATGGGTAGATAATTGAAGTTCATCCTTCTTATTAAATGAAAAACATATGCTGCGAAATTTTAAATACATTGAAACAAGATGTTGTAAAATCATATACAAAAATATTGGAAATGAAGATTACAACCAAATGCAAACAATCTGTTGGATGAAACGAAAATGAAAACTACTGCAACAACTCATTATATTGTTCAACAGTTTAAAGAGGGGAGATTTGTTTTGAACTAACTTGTTGGAAATATGTTATTTTGTACGTTGTTCTCGCTGTACATCAATCATTTTGCTATTTGTATTTTTGGTATTAAAGGGGCTCTGCAATGTGTAATTTTAACATGAATGGATTGGATCATTAAGGCATGTGTATCTTTTTGATAAAAACAGTATAAAATGTATTCGAGGTTGACTTTTCTGATAAGATGAGATTTACTCAAGAAGTGATCACGTGTGTTACGGTCTTTAACACATGTAGTCCTCATGTACAGACTCAATCAAACCGAGTCTGCAATTCTCTTATTTTTTTGTTGTGATTAATGCTTCCGAGGGATCACGTTGTTTCAAGATTTTTAAAGTAAACAAAAAAAATAACCAGTAACAAACCTTCCAACAATAGCAATAGCAAGTTTCATTAATGAATTCAAATTACCGAATTATAAAATACCAACATAAAATGTAACTTCAATTTAAATACGTGGATGTTAAAGAATTAAAAATAGCCCGAAAAGCACTTTGAAATAATGAATTGTTACGAATTCAGTGATATTAGCACTAAGAAGGGCTTAAAGTTGAAAGAACTTTTGCCAAACCCATTTAATCATTTTTTTTACATTTTACGTGTATGTGCTGCAATAAAATATATTAAACTAAATTTTCAGTGTTGTAAAAATACCCTTTATCAATCAAAATAACTTTAACTTATAAATTCCAACAAATTGTTGAGTAGCATACCAGATTCTTTACGAAGCATAACTAAATATAATTTCCAAATTTTGTTTTATTTATTTAGTTATATATGCTTAAATAATTTTAATTCCATAATATTATGTTCAAAATAATTCCAGTTTAATATATCGTATAAAGAAATTATCAAGAATTTATGAAAAACAAGGAAGTTTCTGTAAATATGTATATACATTCTGTATTTAATGTATAGTCAACATGCTTTCATATATATATAAAGGCCCCGTAACACTAGACTGCGCTTTCATTGAGTTTGCACGGCGTTGTTAAATTTAGCAAACCGTCGCGAGATCGCAAGAAAAATTTGATATTTTTGATGACATGGAAACTTCACGTCGTCCTCACGACGTCCTCAAGGCGACCATGGCGTTTCTACGGAGCTTCCACGGCGTTATAATGTTTCATTACGGCGTTTTAATTGGCGCTTCAACTGCGTTCGGATTGCGCTTCCACTGCGCATTCACGGCGCTCTCGCTGAAATCGTGCGTCATATACCATATACATTACTCATTCTGAATAGTCGTGAACCTGCTGCACCTGCATGCGAGCAAACATTATTCCAGCTTGCTGCCGTTCATCACCCATGCTTAAAAGAACATTAACTTGCAAACACGTTTTTATATATAAAGTAAAACCGTCTATTAAGACCACCAAAGGGACTGGCCTGAATGGGACTTAATTGCGTGTGGTCTTTATTGTGGCTTTTATTATAAAGGCATGTATATTTCATGGCCACTCCATTTGAATAATTGTATAAACATGTTTCAACAATTATATTATAATCTTCAAATATTACTATGAACTGATGCTATAATATTTAATCTTAATTAGAATTATACTTAGATCAAAATTTCATAGGTCTTCTTTCATTGAAATATTTAATTCATATATAAATTAAGAAGTTAATTCTTCACAAAATAAATGTGCAGAAAGTATTAAATCACTCCGAAGTTTATTTTCTCACCTTTATACAATTTTCCAGTCATAACAGTTTTAACACCTTGTTTTATCAAGACTTTAGTGTCATGCTTTAGAGAATTCAAGCAGATAAATAACAACTTTTAATCTGAATAGGTATTGACTGGAATATCAGTGGTCTCAATTGTGGGGTTAGATAAATAAAACAATGAATTGGGGGTGTAACTGGTGAATCATGACACCATTAACATAAAGAACAGAAAACTCCGTTCTTTTAAAATTCGGTCTTAATAGAGGGGTGGTCATAAATCCGAGGTGGTCTTAAATAAAGATTCTACTGTACTATCTTATGCTTTCCAGATGAACGCAGAATAATCGTCTTGCCGTAAAGTCTCAGTTATAGCGTTTTAGAAAAAATAGTTTTATAAGCGCGGAAGAGAAGCCGCACAATCTCCGTACAAGCGCCCTGGCTAACCACGGCATTCATTCTGCGATCCCTCTGCGCATTCACAGCGCTCCTGTTGCGTTGTAGGAGATGCTACTGAGTTACTTCGGCGTCCTTAATGCGATCCCACGGCGCTCTTATCAGAACGCCGAGTGACGGCGTTTGTTTTGATCATGTTCAAAATGCGTGCCGTCGTTCGGCGTTCTATGCGATGCCACTGCGATGCTGCGGCGATGTTTGCGATCTTACTGCGCTCACTTCGGCGTTCTGAATTTTCTTTAGACGCCGTGAGAACGCCGCCCTACTGTGACAGGGGTTTTAACTGTTGGAAGTTTTTACAACTTAATTTGAAGATTTTGACATATCTATCAATCCATTCTTGCACTTTTTGAATTACCGTGAAAACGTAGAAACCTTCTGAAATCACTCAAAATGGCAGACAACGGAAATAGTTTTAAATGTTTTAGATATATTGAATTATAAGTGAAAACATAATCAGCCGTTATATGTTATTTATAATCATTCTTCAAGTCAAGTATTTATGTAACAACAGAAACAGAATATATAAAAATATTATATATTTGAACATGTTTATACATGTATATATTCATAAAATACAGTAATAACAATTTACGTTGGATGCGTTTTTTATTTTTAAAATACATTTTCATTAGTAGTTTTGTAATTCGCATTTTTTTGTAAGAAAATACTTTCATTTTTATCCATGTACACTTGTTAGTTTCTTTCTGTCGACCTTCTAAGAAAACTGAGTCTCAATGATTCTTTGAATACTTTTTTTAATGGAAATATGTGTGGGTGTATTGTTATTCATGAATTAAATAATATAGTTTGATTACTATTAGAATTTCTTACATCATATCTGTGTGCACAATAGTAACAATAAACACACAAAGCAATATTTACTGTGTTACATAGTATCGACAAGAGCATGCACCATTCAAATACAGATTTTCAAATAACTTGTAGAAATAATTGATTGTTGTTGGAAATGAACTGTCTCAAAAAAAATGAAGTAATACTAAGTAAAACGAATATTATGTCATGAGTCAGACATATATCTTTATTTTATGTGGACTTTAATATAAATGTTTGGAAAATGTAATAAAATGCAATAGGAAATCGCTATTAGTTATGAAACCTACCACGTTGATGCAGCTATTGTGTCAAACGTTTTATAAATGAGACTATATCATTTTTTTTTCCAATTTATATAACTGCAATACTACATAATAATTATGCACATTTTTGTTGTTAAATATAATTCTCGAAATACGTTAAGTGGAGAAAATATGAACGAATCACAACCAACTTATTCTTGATCGATTGGAATTTGGTTTCTTTTTCATACTGTAAATATAAAAATAAGAGAATCTCAACTTCGAACTACAGAATTCAATTCAATATTAATAAATTAATTCAATATATAACATTAGTCAATATAACATTTATAAATTAATTCTTTATAAATTTATAGAAATCGTAGAAATGAGCAGAAATCGTGCATTATTTTTATTATTATTCCTTCACTTTTGTCTGGGACCTAATTCAATATAAAATATGCCCTAGCTTTAAAAAATGTATACAGTATTACAATGTATTTTATTACTGCTATGTAACAAAACATTAATCTATTATATTTTTTTTAAATGTCAATTTATTGATTTTCACTTTTTCAAAATTTTGTCGGATCTTTTAATAAAAATGATAAACTATTTGCTAACTTCCCTAAATTGTTTCTCAAAATATCTTACTTACCTTCTAGAGTACGAAATTTGATATGTATGTCGAAATGTCTTACCCATCAGGGGTCGAAAAGTCATGTAAAAAAGGGTCTAAGAGTCAAAGGGTCTAAGTGTCTTACTTGCTGAGAGAATTTGATCAAACTTTAATAGTGTTTAGATTCGTTTAACTTTTTATCTGAATGCTGTGGTTTGAACATTTTTCAAATAAGATGTATGTCTATTGATTGATTTCACAATTTTGTGTTTATTTCAATTTCTCAGTATATATTTGCAATATTCATGTTTACATAATATTGCATTCTATTTTCTGTTAATTCATGAAGATGATTACTTGATACCACAATTGTCAGTGTGAGATTTTATTCAATAATAGTTTGGTATTTTTCCTGCAAAATTTATTTGCCATTTATTAATCAACTGATACCTAAATTGTCAGTGTTGAGATTTTATTCAATTACAGTTGTTGTATTTTTTTATTTCCTGTAAAATTTAATCGCCCTTTATGAATCAATTTTGCAGTTTAATATATTATATTTATCAGTTTAAAGAGTCTTGCATAAGGGGAAGATAATTTGCATGTTCTTATACATTTCTTGTGAAGATGAGATAAGTTTGTTTTAGTGTTTTCATGGCTTGTTGCCTTTGGTGTGATTTTAAACAAACTCATGACCAGATTGACATCAATCAGAAATAAAGATGATCATATATTCCTAGCTCACCTGAGCCTTGGGCTCATTGTGAGCTTTAAGTATCATTGAATGTTCGTTGTTCGTCAACGCTTGGTGTTAACACTCTAACAGTCACATTTTTGGCTAAAATATCAAATCAGGATGTTTTTCCGATGAGTATCCTACCGAGTTCGAACATTGGTCATCTTGGATAAAAAACATCCTAAAACTTTGTTTCTGCTTGAGTTTGAATATGGGTTAAAAATATGGGAAAAGTTTTGTTTTAATTTTAGTCCAGATATCCTAAATATGTGATGAGCTGTTTTGATATTTTTTAAACTCAAATTCAAATATAGATTCATGTTCACAAATATTTTTGTCACTGAAAACATCGAGGTTTACCATTTATCATTATTCAAAAGGCAATGATTGTTATTGAAGGTATGTAAGTCTTGACAAATTATTCCCTGCCATATTTTGAACATACAATTTATATTTTGAGTTTTGATTTTATGAATGCATTACCTTTATGTCAATTCTCACGACGTTAACATGCTAAACCAAATAAGTCCCTTTTAGGTGCCTCTATATCAGATTTTTCACCATTCTACATCTTACAGGCTTATAAGTTCATTATACTTAAATAACACCAGCAACAAGAATGTCATAAATCAAAATCTGTACTTCAAAATATATATTCATTTGAATTTGTTTATTTGTATAAATGGCCTCCGGCCCAAACATGATTTATACAACATCACATAGATAATACATTAAATGTTTTTGATCAGACTGTACAATATGACACGCAAAATACAATTAATTATGTACATATATATAACACAGAAATACTCAAAAACTGATATCTCTCCCTAAAAGAGTAATAAATGTACATTGATACATTTCGTATTATATCTTCGTTTTCATTTCACATTAAATCATAAATTTGTTGTATATTTGGATATTGAAAAAAAAATTCTGGCAAATATTGAGTACGAAGATAAGCATACAAAGGACACACAAGCATAACAGGATATTTTCAATTATCAATTTCACAATAAATACATACACGGTATTCTTTCTATATGTTAAATGTCTTCCTTTTTCAATCATTTGGTTGTGTTTGTTTGTTTGTTTTGGGTTTTACGTCACATCGACACAGTATAGGTCATATCGCGACGTTCCAGCTTTACTGGTGGAGGAAGACCTCAGGTGCCCTTCCGTGCATTATTTCAGGCACGAACGGGCACCTGAGTAGAACCACCGACGTTCCGTAAGCTAGCTGGATAGCTTCCTCACATGAAAGAATCCAAAGTCCCTGTCGGGATTCGAACCCACAGCGGTGAGGGGCAAGTGGTTTGAAGTCAGCGACCTTAACCACTCGGCCACGGACGCCCAATTTGGTTGTGTAATTGAGCATCAGAAATTTTCTATTTTATCTTAATTTATCAAACATAACTTTGATATATATTTCGGCTCCAAAACAATGATTTTTGGACATATTGTATTAAAGATATTTTGGGATTTCAATTTGTGCGACCCACACAAAGCCAAAACCATTTTGATATAAATTCAGTCTTACATACTAGTAATATACATAACAGTTATGATATATCTAAAGTGCAACTTTTATATGCATACTTTTACCTTTGATATGTTCAACCTGTCTTTTTTTTCCTGTGTCCTCTGTGACTTCAAAGTAATTGTGTAAATGTACTTGTTTATGTCATTCTATATGAAGAGTTATCCGACGAAGGGAAGTAAATTTCATGTAGCTGTTCAGATTATTGTAACGATAGTGACAGTTATGTTTTCTTGATAGGTACAGTTTTCTTCATACTTTCTATAATGTTTAGAGTAAAGGTTTCGAGTTTATCTCAAAATGTACTTAAAATTTTTTTATCTAACTTACTTATTAATAATTAAACCGTATTTTTGTTAATATAATAAATGCACTACAATATTACCACTCATCAAATCGCGGTGTTTTTTATGTGTACAAATATGTAAAGATCTTAAACATATAGTCATTATATGTCATTATGTCATTATTATAGTCTTTATAGTTATTATTCAAATATATTGAAGGACATAAGTAACATTAAAATGCAAAAGGAAGACACGTCTTTAGTTTTATCAATATGCAAATTGTCTTTGTTATAAAATGCTATATATCTTATGTGCTTTATACATTTTAAGTCTCTTATAATTCTGTATAAAATGACTATAAACATGTTCCTGTGATGTTTTTATGTTGTATTATATTTCACTATGTATATTGATAAGACTTTAATAATAAATTCAAAAATATTTAAAACGTAAGTACACACAACCAAGTTTGCACTTTTTATCCAATCATCCTGATTATTTTGTTAGAATGATTCTTCAAACATTACAAACCATTGTCTGAAAAGTTGTTTTGATTTAGATTATTTCTGTGTATAAGTCATGTAGGGTTAGACACAAGGTCACTACATCAAATCTTAGAAACATATCAGAGGCCACATTTTGTATCAAGTCTCTTTGTGTTATTCTTTTTTAGTCAGTAGAGGGATTGTTTTTTATATGGACAATATAGGTCAAATTTACTTTTCATATCGTCTAAGCTTTATAACTCAGATGAGTTGTTTAGGGCCATCAAGAGACCTTTGTGTATTTTTTCTCTCTCTTGTATCCTTTTAAGGTGTTCCTTCATTTTATTTAGTCGTGCGTTGTATTTTGCCCATCCTAGTAAAACCTCTATTACAACAAACAGTAAGAGTCACTTAGACAATAATATATGCCTGTTTGCCAAAAACATACTTTAAGTTCTTTAAATGAAAGTTTTGGCTAGTTCCGCCCACTATTTTCTTGTTTAGGGCACAGGCTTTTTATTAGAGATGGTGACACATCAAGAGATGGGTTTATTTAATCATATCGGACATTTGACCATCATATTTGAGACTGATTCGCATATTGTCAAATAACATATACAAATCAGGTTATGTTTAAAGTTCCCATTATGAAATAAAAACATGTACATGCTCAAAACTGTGTTCGTCATTCATTTGCATGATATAAAATATGTATGACTAATTAAACTTAAAGTGCACAATGCAACAACGTTAAACATCTCATTTTGTTGTAATAATGTGTTAATCTTTGTTATGCCCGGCAAATTTGAATAATCGATATAGGAAATTGACTTACACAAACTAAATGAGTATTTTTTTTAAAATAGTAGTCAATAAATAAATTTATTCATTTAATAATTTAGTTTATCAACCTTGCGTCACGTTTTCATTGAAAAACGTCAGTTTGTGTTTAAACATCATTATATAATTGTGAAACAAAATATCATAAAAAAGGAAAATGTTTCATTTCAATAGGTTAAATCCAAATAGGTTTAAGATAAACAAAACTTATTACACATGAACAATTTATAATTTTAATACATCTTCAAAATACAATACGACGACAGAGAACAAACAATACAAAGAATTGAAGTACAGAATACACAAGTAGTTAATGTATCAATTTTGTCATACGAAATTTTTTTTAATCTTGTCTTCGTCCTTGTAACTGAAAAATCTTAGAAAATTAAATATATCCTTTCAGAAAAAAAACGTAGGAATGGCAAGAAATACTAGAATTGCTTAGAACGATTTGCAGGTGAGAGAAATGTTCCTGCTGCTTTCGTTTGCATGAAAGCGTTGCAGAACATTCTTTTTAAAGTTGTCTGAAACTTACTACCTGATATACAGTAAAGAAAAAAATTAATAGAATTTTGAAATTCCGTTACCAAATAACCTAAACTAGAATAAAGAATAAATCTAGCAAAAAAAATGTGGATCTGTAGATATCAAAGTAGTTGGGTCAGGGTAAAAATAGTAAAACACCAAAATGGCAGTATATGGTATGTGTAAAATTAGAAAAGAGATCGATATTGTTAACAATACAATTGTCATTTTCCTGTTTTCATTTGCTTTTCTGTCAATTGTTTCTCGGTTGCTAGCCATGTTTATTCGAGATTTTGTCATGACACTGAGTCTCCAGATAATTGCTATATTGCAAGTAAACACACACACACCACTGGAATATATATATAATAAAAAGATTGTGTGTGAGTCCAAATTGAATTTAAAAAATCAGTTTGGTAGCACACGTATACCGTACCTCAACCTGTCGAATAGCTATAAGCGCCAATCTCTGTAAGATAAGGTAATCCAATCAATAAAGAGATTAACAAAAGGAAGGAAACCGTAATTTTAGTGTTTCTGACAGAACACAGTGCTGGTAATTTTAAAGGAAATGTAACTGCAATAAATCGCTCTACTGTCCAAGACATCAAAATAATGTATGAATACAAAAGAAATACGTGATTAATGTAGTTTGGCACTTTGCAAATCATTGCAGATCTACCATCATTGTAGGCAAGCCATACCCGACATGAACATCTTGTAACTACAGTAACAAAATCCGTAATTCTTAGAGCGGTCATGTATATTTCAGTTGTATGAATTGGTTTAATATTTGCGGCTACTATAATTGTAAGGATATTTGTTATCATTCCAGGAATATTTGATACATACGGAGCGACTGCAACAATTCTTTTATAATGTTTATATTCCTTAAAATCTCTATACGTGATGATATTTCTATTTGGACCTGTAATATTAGTTGAACAAATCCCTTTGTTGGTTGAGTCAGAGCAATTCAAGTTTTCCCACATTGTATTATTCTCGTTGTCGTTCACATAAAATTCAGGTTGTGTGTCATTAGTCTCTAAGGAATGGTCATCTACCACTCTGGAATCAAGTTCCGTCGTAGCAAAATTTATCGTTGATACCGTTGACATTGTTTTCAATATATTATTTTGAATAGTTGGTGATATACCTGAGACTTCGTTCATGTCAGCAGAAAACAATGCAATAGTCAGCACTGTAAGACTTCCCTGTGATATTTATGTCATGGTTGCCTGTACATATATAAAATATATTTACACTCAAAACAAGTAAGGATGTGTTGAATACATTTAAAAATTGAAATATTGATCATGTTTGCTGTTTTTTATTTAGCCGAAAAAATCATCTTAAATTAGTCAATTGTCTTAATAGAAGTTTACAAAAATGTGATCAAAGACGTTTTCGTGTGTTTTCATTTAGACATATAGGCAATATTCAAATTGTTCAGTAGAAGTTTCTTTAAACTTGGTACGTTTTCAAAAAATGATTAAAGCGGAAAAAATTGTGAGTCACCTTTCTCATTTTTTCTCTGCCTCTGAATTGGACTTTGTTTGCTGATGTTTTCTGAAAATAATAAAAGAATTAAGTCATGGAATTGCATGTTATTATATATTGTGATCAACAATAAAAGAAAAACAATTTCTCTAGAAGTAAAAACAAAATTTAATGACGAATGAATAAGTTATCTGCCGTTGATATGACATATAAAAAGCAAATAATTCTGATTCAAGGGCAGGTAACTCAAAAGTTAGATTTGATAGTGAAACTGTCTAAAATATTAAGAAAAACTTAATTGTAATATAATGAAACTAGTGGCGTCATGTAATCAGTCCTCTGCAAGAGAGTTTAATTCTTGAAGATTTACAGTACAGTTGATGGCCATTTTTAAATTAGATGCAGTTGTTAACAATCATGTTATATTAATAAATTAATTTTTTGTTGGTTCATTATAAGGGGTTGGCCCAGCAAAATGTTTAGGTTTGAAAATATTAAATTCTTTTATCTCACCTACACAGACAACGTCAATTCCCCCATTACAAAATCAAAACACCCAGGAAATTGTATTCTCTGAAGACCAAAAGGCAAACCGATTGAACGAGTATTTCTTATATCAAACCTATATTGATAATTCTGATTCAAATGCTCCTGACCTAGGTCCACAAACGACGTCCACTGTTATTAACGATCTTTTTCTAACTGCATCTGAAACTGAAGATATTCTTAAATCTCTTAAAGTCGACAAAGCATCTGGACCAGATGGTATTAGTAATAAAATTTTGCGTGAAGCTGCAAAAGAACTCTCTATTCCTTTAACTAATCTGTTTAATCAGTCTTTATCTTGCTGTAAAGTACCAGCCTCTTGGAAGGAAGCCCATGTTACTGCTATCTTTAAAGAAGGTGGTGCATCTCTCTCTTCTAATTATAGAACAATTTCACTGCTCAACACTATGGAAAAAGTTTTTGAACGACTGATCATTAAGCATTTATTTAATCATTTGAACGCGAATAGAATTCTTACGCCTGTGCAATCTGGGTTTATACCCGGGGATTCAACTGTTAATCAACTTGTTTATAGTTATGACATACTTTGTAAAGCACTTGATGACTGTCTAGAAGCTCGAGTTATATTCTTCGACATAAGCAAGGCATTCGATTAAATCTGGCACAAAGGCATTCTCTGTAAATTAAAATATTATGGTGTATCTGGAAAAATCTTTGAATGGTTTCAGGATTATTTAAGCTGCAAACGCCAGTGTGCTGTTCTAAGAAATGCCAAATCTTCTTAGGGTGCTCTCTCAGCTGGTGTTCCCCAAGGTTCGATCCTTGGTCCTTTACTTTTTCTCATCTACATAAATGACATAGTCCAAGATCTTCAATCCATTGTTAATCTTTTTGCTGATGATACCAGTCTCTATATTGTTATTGAAAACCCACAAAAATTACAATCAGATATTGAAATAATAGCTGCATCGGCAGAAAAATGGCTTGTCACTTTCAATCCGTCTGAATCAGAATCCCTTATTGTCTCTAGAAAAAGAAATTCATATCACCAACCACTTCAAATGCTTAATCAAACTATACCTTCAGTAAAAGATCATAAACACTTGGGATTATTTTGTCCCACAATTGCCTGTGGCATTCACATATAGAATATATTAATGAAAAGCAAGCATGGAAACGGGTGAACATAATGAGAAAACTGAAATTCATGTTAGACCGTAAATCTCTTGAAATTATTTATATATCGTTTATCCGACCAATCCTTGAATATGCGGATGTGGTATGGGGAAACGCATTTCAGTATGAACTTGACCTCTTAGATAAAATACAAAATGAATGTGCCAGAATAGTGTCTGATGCAACAAGACTAGTTTCAATTGAAAACTTGGAAACATTAGAACAAAGGCGTTATAAACATAGATTAACATTATTCTATAAAATCAAACATGGCATTGCACCAGAATACTTGTCAGAACTAATACCGTATCAAACAAACACTCGTTTCAACCTTAGAAATTCAAACGACACTATTGGTATTTCAGCAAGGACATCTTTATACTTTAATTCTTTTTTCCCGTCTTCAATTTGTGAATGGAACAACTTGCCCCTTAACATAAGGAATTTAGCAACCCTTTCAATGTTTAAAAATTATCTATCACGTGATAAGAAAACTACACTAAAATACTTTTATTTTGGTGATAGAAAACTTCAAATTCTTCACACCAGGTTACGCACAAAATATAGCTCCCTAAATTATCATTTGTCTCTTAAAAATATATCACCATCGCCATTATGTGAGTATGGTCAAATGGAAACTAAGTTTCATTACTTCTTTGAATGCAGTCGCTTTCGTACATGTAGAGAAAAGTTATTGGGATATCTAAATAATTTCGATATTACCCTCAACACCCTACTTTTTGACAACCCGTACATCTCAGACACTGATAATGCCAATATCTATAAACATGTTCATACTTTTATCTCAGAATCAAAGCGATTTCTCTGAACTTAAAGTGAAACAGTGAAGCAATCTTTCTTTTTTCTTTCTTTCTTTTTCTTCCTATTGTATTATTTGTTTTCCTTTCTTCTTTTTTCGTTATTATAATTTCTAATTCTTATCCCGATGATTACTCATAAATATAACGTTTACTTCGTCACAAATATTTACATTCCACTTTTTTGATAATTGTACAAAATATTATAAAATCGACTCATTATAAAGTTACACTAAAAGGAGACTTAGGGGACTTAGTCTTTCGTTCTCATCCTTTTCTTTGAATATATTATATACTTGTATTCTGATTGTATTGTATTATGTAAATCATGTAAATATTCGGGAAATAAATATGTTTAAACTAAAATGTTTAGCTTTAAAGGCGATGGTTTAAAACAATTGAAGTGTTGAATATATGAAAATTTTAAACTAATTTGGTTTACTTTCTCACTAGAAAAAGGTAAAATGCCATTCTTCGTTATTAACAAGGTCAAATTGTTTTAACTATTATGAAAAGTCGGGTTTAAAACGACCTTCAACACCCAAAACTGTAAGGAAGTATACATGCATTGAATGATACGACTAAAAACAAGTTTTCAAAATTTGGTTTACAACCATAACATTTTGATAAGCAGCATGTTTAACAAAACGCATTGTATATAAAAAGGGCTGTCATAAAATGATTGAATTTTAAATAAATTCCCGCTTAGGTCAAGTTAGGAAACCACCATTTTATTCCTTATAAGCAGAAACGTTTTGTTCCTGTGACGTTTGAAGGAGAATGAAACGTTCAGTGGTGTTCATTGGAATTTAATTCACACTAGAGGACAAATTTTCTTAAATGGTATTTGAAACTATTCATAACGCATAGAATGACAAACAGAAAAAAAAATTAAAGGACGCCACTAAGGTCCAACATTAGAAAATCAAAATTTGAAATTCTAAAACAAACAAACAAACGATTATAAACAAAAAATAACAAATTAGAAATAGACTCCGAACGAAAATTAAAAATGCTCCCCATAAGACCATGGTCATTTGTCACAACTAAATGATAATTCCGAAATATCAGATTAAGCGAACTGTCTGGAACTCTGAACACACGATATTGGCCATTACGCATAACAATATCGAAACAAATATTTAAGTTCTTTCATAAAAAAATGTTTATAAAATGAAGTATTGCCTTACTTACAGCCTAAGTCCAGGAAATTGTAGGAATTTTTGTTCTTTCTCAACTAAACTGTCTCTATTACAGTTTGAATGTGATTCCTAATTGGTACATTCGTCAAAGATTATTTTTAAGAGGTTATAATGATTTAAATATAACCGTTAACAGGTAGTTTTTTCTCCTTCTTGTTATAAAGTTACTGTTCACTGTTAAGCTAGAACATGTTATATATCATGCCATTCTATATTAACGAAGCACTTTCACTAAATTAATCTTTCTAATTGATTTGATTTATGGTTGGTAGCCAGGAGCAAAAACATTAAGTCATACATGTATTTATGAATTAAACGACCTAACAATGATATTTTTATTCCCTATTAAATTATAACAAATCATCACTCAAACTAAATTAATTAAAAGACTATATATTTTTTGATTGAAACATAATCATGTTTCAAAAACATACCCTATTCATACCTAGTAGATAACAATTAAGTTAGTTACCTTTACGTACGCTATTTAAAGTAACCAGCCCATGAAACTTTCAAGTACGGTGGCACAAAGGTGACATTTGTGCGTTTATATTCATCTCGTGCGCACGAGAAACCATGACGTTGCCGCGAGTTACTTAGTCGTGACCGAGAGATAATTACCCGGTCTTATCTCCCCGTTAACTGAATTCCCAGTTGTATTACTTAATCTACTTGAATACATAACTAATTCAGCTCAACTTTGCAACAAAAATAGCATCATGTCATTTTTTGTACTACTAAAAGATAAGTCCGTTATTGATTAGCAGGGAAATTATTCATTTATTAAAGTTGTTTTAGTTCTCCGCATAATCAACCTTTGTGGCTTTTTTGAATAATGATTTAATTTTGAAATAACCGTGAATATATAACTCATAAGTGTTATAAGTTAAAACTAAGAGATAAAGAGCATTGTCGCATTGAATATGTATGAATAATAATAAATTAATTAATTAACGATGTGTGTACTGAAATATAATGTGACTTTATCACATCTATACTCCCTGCAATTGCAATAACGCATGGGTTGACAATAATCTAATTGTTAAATAGCATTTTTATCGGAAGTTGGAATAGTTCAGCATCTTTTGGTTGAACAATGAACAGAAGGTTTGCAGGTACTATTTGAACAAAAGTTAATAAAGCAACTTTTAGAATTAATAATTAGTTTTAAATTTCTCAATATACCATTTTTGCATCGATATCTTAATGTATTTTAAAGTAGTCTATTTTTTAGTGCATGCCAATTTAAAGTATATATATATTGAACATAAGCCAACGAGGGGAGCGCTGTGGTTAAGGTGTCTGCCTCTCAATCAAGAGATCATAACTTCGATACCAACTCGGGTCACGACCATGTTTCTTCATATGTCACCAGTATTGGTTGGTTCAAGAAGGCGGACTCAAAAGTGATTAAT
Organism: Ruditapes philippinarum; assembly: GCF_026571515.1. Taxonomy (NCBI): domain Eukaryota; kingdom Metazoa; phylum Mollusca; class Bivalvia; order Venerida; family Veneridae; genus Ruditapes; species Ruditapes philippinarum. The sequence goes on from NW_026862554.1 coordinate 155,745, forward strand.
ATAATAACAGGTTTCGCAATCGAGCTTAAATAAATATGTTTAAACCAAACCATATAAAGCCAATGCCTAAATTATTTAAATATTTATCGCGATGAAATAAAAATGACAAATTTTCTTTTTGTCTTTTTTTTCAAATTTACAATACCAAATTGAATGTACAAGATTATTTTATCCAAAAAAAGCTATACATCTAAAAACATAAAGCTTCGATTAAACATAGCACCACATATGAAATATGATGATAACAAATATAAATTACATTGTTATATGTTGATCAAAATCAAAAATTCTTGATTATTTAATTTAATCAACATGCCAAAACTCTTTAAACGTACTTTTCATATACAGCACGCAAAAACAACCCTGTTCTCTCATCTTTTAGGTTTTGCAAGTTATATTTTTCTCATTTGATAATATGTTTTACTTACTGCCATCAATCATTTTTATATACAACATGATAAAGCAATTACAAATTTATTTCGTATTATGTAAAATATCTTTTGTAAAATATTTCTGCAACACAACACATTACTGAGACATAAACAAAAGAAAACATACTTTCACATAGTTACATTGATATCATCAACGTTCAGGCCTTACAAATGAAATAAGATTGTTTATTCACACGTAAACCCAAAAATATGATAAACAAGATCAAAAAGAAAAGGCGGCGATGAACGCAACCAATACGACCCAGCAACAAGAACAAGTGGCATGGAGCCCAGGTGGACCCCAAACAAAAACAGGACAGGGCACAAGACAGAGCACGGACGGGTTAATCACTAAATGATAAATAATTTGTAACTGATAAGGAATTCAAAGAAAACAATTAAATGATTGAATAATAGGCCCAAAAAGACAAAAGGCACAGGAGAAGGAGACAGGAGACCGGGGAATGGGGTTGTGATCGAAGAAATAAAAACTAGGGGTAAAGGGGAAGATACTTACCGTAGACGAGAAAACAACTAGGGACACAAGCAAAAGTGTCACGAAAACAGTGTGAATCTGAGGACCACAGAGGGGCGCCGCCTTGGAACGGTCAACAGCATAATAATGACTGCTGGGGAGTTTAAACCGGTTAATGGTGCACAAAAACTCGCTCTTAGCCCCGCCATGTTCCTATAAACGAGACAGTGTAAATAAAATGAATCCCCGCCAAGTGAAATTCAAACAGTTGTTGAAGCCCCGCTTCAAAAAATGGAGCACAATATAGAGAGGAAAGTATTCATTATTCCATTTAAATAAACGATCGTATGTTGTTTACGTTTATTCAGTCTTATTTTCATTGAATTTTTAAGAACATTCAACATCAAATCAGACATTTTTTACACAAACAACAATTTTAGCGTGATACATGATAAAGCTAAAGTAAAAGGCTAATCAGCCAATCCATTATCTGACTTAATATTAAAAGAACAAATAAAAAATATCCAATTATTTCCATTAAATGACTTTAAATAACGTTATATCAGATCAAATAAATAATAAATATAAAAAATACAATCTTATTGTTTTCATAACACAACGGTTCGTCTTTGAAAAAACTTACAACATAAATAGCTTGTTTGATTTAAAATATATGTATATTGTACGTAAACATAATAACATACTATGGAACAAAATATTTAGCTGTGATTCTAGCAGGTTTTGGCGATGAGTTCACGCATGCTACACTTTCCTTAATATAAATATAAATACAATATAAATTTTTTGCAACAAGTCAGACAGCAAATATATGACTTTACACACTTAAATATACAGATTTGAAAGCAAAAATGAAATGAAAATACGAACATGATAACATTCTATGGTTCCTATATGACATGAAAAAAAGTCCTTTAAGGAAATAATAAAAATAGAAATTATTTTTAGATGTCTCGCTTAAAATAGAACCACATATGCAACATTGTAGAACGAAAACATGGCCGTTTTTATTGATCATTAATTTTATTGTAGGAATACATAGGTATAACAAATTTTGTAATATATACGCATCCAACATGACTTTAAATCTTTCTTTTGACATTCTTGACGTATCGTATCGAATCTATGAAAACAGAATCAATAAGGTCAGTAAAGCGTTTCCGTCAAGACATTTCCTTTTCAGATGCATTTCGGGCTCCCGATTCTCCTGCAAAGCATTTACAAATCATCTTAAGAAAAGTTGATCTGAACATTGGCCAAAAGATGAATAGCAACAAGAAATTGAGTGAGATTTGCAGATTTGTTAAGGCATGACCAACAGTTGTACAAAAAAGGTACAAAGAATAAAATTTTGGCTGTTCTTGAAATAACATCATTTTGTCTGGAAATATGTATTCGGCACCCATTATGATTAAATGCGGAATGTGCAAAATTGTATAATAATTGAATAACCAAGCAATACAACAGTTTTCTCCCTCTTGTCACAATGGCTTTTGGAACGTCAAACCTTAACACATATAGCAAGGATCTAATATTGCGATAGGTGGTCGTACTGCAGATAATAAAAAATATTATTGGGATATAAATGTAATAAACAGACTCAATGTGGACCCATACATTTGCCCATAAATTTTGAATACAAGCATAACTTATCTTCGGTCTTATTAATAGTTGCGTCACTTTCGGTGAGGTATGGTGCAGACACAAAAGTAGAGAAAAGTAGAAAAAACCCAAGAACTTTCTTTGCACTGTTAATATTTCGCAAAAACACATGCTTAGTTGGGAATTGTATAGCCAATAGCCTTTCAAAATGCCAAAGTGACAAAACAAAATTTGAATTAACCTTTGCCACCGTAAGAAAGTACAGTAATAATTTACAAACAAACGAATATCTCATATCTACAGACTTTCCAATTATATTAATTGTAAATCTAAATGACACGGCAACTGTATCAGCATATAGTAAAGCAAGCACACATATTTGTGAAGCTTCCACGCGTTTTATTTTGATAACAGTTATAATAGAAAGTATGTTTGTTATAAAGCCAGGTACATCTGTAAAATAAGGAGCTATTCTTAAAGAAACGTAGTGTAATAATTGTATTCATGTAATGCGGCCATCCTGTATAGTTTGCACTGATTTGTCATTAGATTGTTTGGGAGAATTATCCTTAAATGTAGTAGTTGCCAAATATGTACAGTTATAATTGTTCTCATCATTCAGCTGATATGTTATTACGGTCAGGGTTTTCTGTATGGTTGTTTACACTGTTTACAAAACTTGATGACGTAGATCCTTCGATGTTCTCAAATGTTATATTTTCATCAGGATTGGAGCCATTCAAAGGCTGCAATGCAGTTGACATGCACGATGCGGTGATGATCACGTTCGAGATTGCAAATGACACCAATAATGTCCGCGTTGGGTCCATATTTTCCTGTAACAGTTTACAAATTAGATTTACCATAAAAAGTTGAGTATGGAAACCCAACAATTCTTCTTTTTGTATTTATAAATTGTTGCCTAAATAATAGAAATATTCCTTTTCATGATATATTTTCTCCAAAACGAAGATTAACGATTATCGAATTAATTTGTGAACATTCTTTACTTATCCATGCTTAATAATTATAATTTATAATTACTTTCGGTTACGATTATTGTGTCTTCGTTGTATCTTCAAACATACAACAATCATGATTTCAGATTTTTTAGGGTTACGCCATTAGTGATTATCTAGAATAATTGTTTAACAAAACATGTCAGAAAGTGTTGCATACGTTTTATGTAAAGAAGATATAGAATATAGAAAATAATGAAATTAATCAAATTAAACAATTATACATAGATAAAAAACAAAAGCAAACATGCCTTTGTACTCCAAGTATCTGTATTTGTTTCCAAGTATCATATAACAAAAACAAAGTATAAATGATGACTATTTACGATAAAATTACAACTTCAACATATTAAATACTCAATGCAAAATGCCTGAATAATTTATACATGTTAGAACAATAAATCTTATCATAACGTAGATAAAACAAACCGAAGCTCAAATAAACAAAATATATGCGGACCGACTTGACAAGGCAAACGAAACAGCGATTCCTTTGAAGTTTAAATTAATGACTTATTGTCGAGTAATAATTTTCCAGAACATACATAAAAAGAGACAAATGATGACCCGTGATCTCTCAATTAAAACTGCAATACATTATAAAACGCTTTTGGAGACGGACGTTAGAAAAATAAAAAAAAATGTTTGTTATACGTTCTATGAGAGATATATATTACATTGTAACAAGTGAGAGAACAATTTTTCATCCGAGGGATTTGGTTCATAAATGTGTTATTTATCTTAAATCATCCTGTTTTTGCTAAAGACATTCTTGTTCAGAAAAGTTATTTTCAGATGTCTATGATTTTTGATATCATCAGATGTCTATGATCTTTGAAATCATATAACACAGTTATCAGGTGGATTTCTTTGTTTTATCTCTGGTAGGCATCAGGTCGGAGATTTTCTAAAAGAAATGGCTGTCGTTAGTTGGTATTCCTGGAAAGCAACTACTCATACGTAGAAACAAGATGGTGCCCAGTGATGATGTGGATCTGCGATTGTTAGTCTATCAGCAAGCTTGTTATGTATGCATATCATCGACACGTCTAATTATTTCATTTTTACAAAGGAACTGAAAGCAAATATGTTTTCGTCTTTTTCTTAGCCCTGTTAGTGGACTGAACAAAGAAATTAAATATCACATTAATTTGACATTCAAAATAACATTACATTATCTTTACAAACCCGTCAAGTAGTTTAATTTTTATTTTCGTATAAATACACAAATTCCATGTGTAAAAGACTCTGGCCTGTACAAATGCTAAAAATTATCTCGTATTATGTAAAAATGAAAATACATGACAATGTATATTCAAATTCAACAATATTCTTCTTTTATCTTTTCCCTATTTTTCTATTTGTTTCCTATTTTGATTATTTCTGGCAATTCAGTTAAATATTGTTGCAATTAGAGCAGTTTAGAGGTGTAAATATCATAATTATTTATATTTTACATCTATCTACTCATGCTTTGTTGTAAAAGAAATATTACTATCCCGTTATTGAGTCAATGAAAATTAACATGTAAAATATGAGACTTATTAGTATCAAGGGAGCCAATCATTCAAGTAACGCAACCCTTATAATGATACAAGAAACCTGAACCCGAACGTATAACAAAAGAGCCGGGGAAATTTAACTTACAGCTACCGATCACTGTAAAAAGATATTGTCAACAATCAATCTCATATTTGGTCATAACATCAAGAAAAAATAGATGATCGTTTAATTGCTTCTTGTACTCTGACATTATGATATAATGTTGAGGTCTAGCATGTATGAAGTATACATGCCAAGTTTTGTATTACTGTAAAGTATACTTTCAAAATAATTACAATATTTTCAAACAAAATGTCTTAATAACTTCTCGTACATATATGTGGAGGGAATTGAAACTAATAACAATTAGTATTTTCTTCTTAATGATAATATATCAAATGATCAAGAGACAAACTCTATATGACATACCTTTTATCGTATAAATATTGACAGACATAAAAATACTCATCATGTAGAACTGCACATTCTACGGACAAACTTATGAATTTTTATAAACAATATTTGATTGAAAGGTGTCATTGACGCTCAACAAACAAATGCCTTTATTATATTGGTTGATAATATCAATTTGAACTAATAAAATGGGCTTTTCAAGGATCCAAATTCTCACAATTATAATAATTTCAAAGTATTGAAGGTCCGAATTAAATATTCCACATCACTTATAGCCAAAAAAGCAGCTTATAGAAACACTTTAATTACATTATTTGACGTGTTTCTTAGATATGGCTCGATACAAAATTGTAACCTTTTAATTTTAATACGCAGTTTAAATTTTCCCGTTTTCTTCTGTTCTTTCCTTGTTGATCTTGTTGATCTTGTTTATCATATTTTAGGTGATGTTGCTCGGAAAAAAGATTTGTGATATAGGAAGAATGCGAGATCTACATCAGTTTTCTACTCGTGCAGAACTTGAATTGACCCATCAAGATTTGGAATGTTTCTAGTGAATTCTTTTCTACTCATCACATATTTAATTCATTTCAAAACAATTACCATTGTTAAGTACTTTCCTCTATGAAGTTATCATCTTAATGTTTAATTTTGCGCATGAAATAATACTATATCAAATCTGATCTACTCAATATCCTCTTTGAAGTTATAAACAATAATCAGCTAGATATTGGAGAGGTTCAGACAGTTAATAAACGTCTTTCTGACATGAAAGGGTCCTTTTTAAGAAAAAAGATCAAAATGCCGTCAGAAATAAATCATGAAAATTTAACGAATTTGTTTTGCAACATGAATTGTTAAACTATTGCTTGCAACGAGACAGTTTGTCACTAATAAGTCTATCTTTGCTCTACAAATCATAATAAGGAGTTTCGATTCTATAATTTTATTATAATAAGTTGTGATTGAAATGTATTTTTTATTCTAATTCAGTATTTAACTTCATCTTTTCATATTGATACTTATACATTACTAGCATCGAATATTTTACTTATTTATATATTGTATTTTTTCATTTTTTATTTATTTGTATTTTATTTATTTATTTATTTTATTTTATTTTATTTTTTAATTGTTTTTGTCAGGTAACTGTGCTGCATTATTGTTATGTAGAAAAATAGTTTTAGAAAACTATTCAGACAACATTATAGTAAGTGGTTTCAACTTGTATAATATCTGTTAAATCAATGGTTATCTGGACAGCATTTACATATGAAGAATATATAGGCATTTTCTTTAATTTCCAATTACAACGTAAATACATTATCTTACAAGTACAAATGTTGCTGCAATGCAGCAATTGAGAAGCTCCGCGCAAAAAAATGCGCTCATTACAGATACCTTACCAAATTATTCCTACGCACAGGTCATGTTATATTCAGATTAAGTACTATTGTAGATTTTTTCCGAATGTTTTGTAAACCATTTTTTGCATAATTATACTTATCTTATGCACTGTCCATAATTAAAAAGAGGGGAAAGATATTTAATATAAAAAAATGCTTTCACTGATGCCTACCTGGTAAGGAAAGTAATTCCATTGAATACAAACAAGACTTACAAGACTTGTAAATGTTATGTGACATGACTGTACTATGTTCTGTTTGTGTCACTACTGTAGTCAGTAACATAAGATGATAAAAATATCAAAGTCTGTTTTCTTTTATTATTATAATTGTAACAAACAATAGGGACTAATATCATAATATACTAATATAACATGCATTTTTTTTCATGTCAAATCAAAAAAATGGTTTCGTTCAATACTGAAAGTAGAACACACTCTGGAATGAAAAAAATGGGATGAATTTCAAAAAGACCAAATTCAGGATTTTTTTGTTTGTTATACACGCGTTACATGGTGATACAGATACAGTATTTATTAATATAATAGAAGGCTGTTACCTGAATTTTAAGCAGGTATGAGGAAATTCACTAACATCATGTTCGTGCGAGTCAAAGATATAGAAGCTATTTGACATTGGTGATATATATAAAAACAATCTTTTGTTAATTGATTTATTTAGAGATCAATATACTTTATTGTTGAATTGCTTTAAAACCATTCATAAAAAACATTACATTTCATGTTCAAAATGCAAATCAAATCAATGATGCTATCTATCTATAGCCTATGCTAAATGAGGGTCCATCCGCTCGTAAGGCCACAAAATACAGGTTTCGCTGTGGCATACCCTTCGCAGGATGAGCTATTTTTTTACGGACGCGGACAGTCACGGACAGGTCGCGTCACGACAAAATGCCTCGAACGAAATTAAATACTTTATCGATTTCGAAAGAAAATACTAAAAAGCTCACCAAAATAGTGTTGGAGAACCCATAAGTTTATGATGCACCAATGAAAGATTAAAATAACAACATCTGGTCTTCGGTTGCTAAAGAGATGTTATTCAAAAACCTAACTGGTATTCAATCTTTTTCCTTTTACCTAATTCTTTGACTGGTTTTGGTATTTGAATGAAATTATATCATTTCTACAAAAAATTATCCTCTGTTCGCTATACTTTAAAAAAATAACGTACATATGGAGTAATACTCATGGACATACACCGGACACGGATCACGGACACGGGTCTCGTACCATTGGCCTAATGAGTTAATTTTGAAGCACTAAGTGGTGTGCTGAAACACTGACGCTAATGAAATGTAACTTTATATACTTAAGTTTAATTATTTCAAAACAACCAATATATCAACATGTTATTATCAAACATTTAATTTCATAAATATAAATTAAGAATAATTATCAAAAGCAAAATTATTAAAGTTTTATTCGTGACATCTTCTTTATATTGACAAATTCAATCATAAATAGTATACTTGATATGCTGTGTGTAAATAAATTCAAAATGTAACAAATTATAATTTCATGTACTACTAAAAAAGGGAAATAACAAATGCATAACCTAAGTGTCAAAAATCAGAACATTTAGAGCTATTTATAGCTTTCGAATTCATGTACAGCAGAAGAACTGCTTACCTGTTCTGATTCATTAATATGACATGTTGCGAATCACCGAAGGGGAAACCAATATAGAAATCGAAAGGAGTTCTTGAATGCGGATTTACTTTTAGCTGTAAATCGAAGGGATTAAATGATCAAATCCGGGCCCATGGACAAAAAGTAGTAAACACAAATAGCTCCGCGCCTGTGGGCGCGGAGCAATAATTTCATCGTATTGTAAATGTTAAAGATAAACTATGCTTGTGGAATAAACAATCTTTTTATAAGACTCTCCGTCTTCTCTTTTAATGACATCTTACACAACATACACGGAAAACTTTAGTTCAAATAAACAATAATGTTTACAACTTAATCTATTCGGAAACACTTGACATCTTTTCCTTTTGTATGTTGTTCTCTGTTCGATGTGTATATTCACGAATTCGGCATTTTCTGCATGATTTTAACTAGGCTCTTGATTTCTGGTTTTGTTTTGTTAATAAGCTTTGTCCTATTGCAATAAACTATGTATATTTTTCTAAAATGTTTCTGTATATATATATTCTGTAAATGTGGATGAAAAAAATAAATAAGATAGTCATATACGCAGTAAAATTATATGAATTTTTATTTAGTATTTTAAAGTTACATAACGAAAGTCTCCTAGAGATCTGTAATAGACTGACCATGCTCTTTATTGATGTTTGCCTCGGTCAATATGTCATCTGCCGGTGAATATCACATCATATGCAATGGCTCACTAGTCAATAATTGTATGATATTAAACAGATTTATTATAAGTAGTTATCTTATGACTTTGGCAAACACTGTATTGTTCGTCTCCTTTATACATGTATGTTTATGCTGATATTTGCAGTAATTCCAGAATTCAAAGTCTCAAGGAAAGGAAACAAGAAAACAACGGCTTGCCCCTTACGGATATGAACCAACACAACAATCTTTAGATAACTAGTCCAACGTGTCAACGACTCGACCTAGCCGCCACACACACTTTACATTCATAGCTTAGTACTTGTTGATTCCAGGAACGAATTCGAGAGCTTTTTTAATACGCTTATAGCTTCCAACAAAATCGAAATAAAATAAATTCATATTATCTAATCAAAAGCTCGGTCTGCCTTAACATGCTTTAATTTTATCAAAGGCCTTTTAGTTATGGTGTTCTTTTGCAGTTTGTTTCAAACATTTGAACATTCTCCACAAACCTGAGCCATGTTTTGCTTCTTCTTTGTATTTAGAATCTGTAAACTCGAGGTGATTTTGCATTGAGGTAAGCATACCACTGTATGAACATTTTGCTATCTGCATTATCACAACTAATTTCACATAAAACGAAACGCACTTATCATATGCATCTCACAAGCTCTGAAGTCATCATTATAACATAATAAATGCGCATGTCAATTATCATTAATGACCGTTAATAATTTTAGATTAACAAATAAAGTGAGATAATAATATTTATATAACAATGTTTTAACTTTAACACAAAATCTATGAATCATTCATACACATTCAATGCTGTGACCTTTAATTTGATACTACTCTAAATAGATGTGGTAAACAATGTCGTTTTCTACGATATCTCCAAATAACACATTACAGAACGATTGCAGGCTAGTCTGGGTGTAGCTCTTTGCGGTATTATACCAGAAAGTCTTTTTGTCAAAGTGGAAATTTAATATAGGATAAATGGGTCGATATTGTGCCACTAAAAGGTCATCCAGAGTAATCCAAAAATATAAGAAAATGATCAGATTATAAAGAACAAATTTTAATGTTGTTTTATTTATTCATGAATTAAATCACCTTATGACTAATCGATAACAACACACAGGACATAAATGGCCAGTTGCACTTTTCAGTATTGCCAATGAAAATGCTTATTTTAACTGTCTAAACGCTGATATGATAAATAATACATAAAAATCAAAATCATGTTTTATCATATAAATACATATTTAAAGATTTGGACCTCTGTTGTGAATCATTAGAAAGGGATCGACTGTATTAAGGATTTTATAGATAAGTAAATTGATCAATTACAGTTCGACAGAAATCATCGTGTTTATCAAGTAACGCAGAATTCTGCAAATAACGCAGGAATTGTGAAAAAGTAACGCAGAATTGTACAATTTAGCGGCTAAAACCAGCACCGCGATATGTAAATGGACCAGTATTTTAATTGTACACCAAATTTGAAGAAATAAATTAGCGCATTCGGTTGCTGAGACATTATACTTTAATACTCATCAAAATATTTCAAAATGACGTTGCACATATTCGGCGTTACCTTTACGTTATTCGCACATTCCTGCGTTACTGGATATGCACGGTGGACATACAACTGACAAATGTTTTGAAATACGGACGGAGCCGGTACGCTGAGTTTCCCAGCTGTCGATGAAATATGAAATAAGAACTGTTATCTGTCCCATTAATGTCAATCCCCTCGCGGGAACGTAGACATGTCTGCGCGTCAAAAATCGAAAGAAAGTTTTAAAAAGTTATTTGAAAGTAGATAATGACGAATTATTTTTGCACAGGCAAACGTGTGTTGCTCAGCTATTACCAGTGTCGGTCTGTTGTCTTGGTTCCGTTTCGTTTGTTACAAGCAGTGTAATAATTTAATTAATCCGTTACAATCAGCGAGTAAGGAAGAGATTGAAGCAAGTTACTACACAATATAATTCACATATTCCAGTGCATTGACATAGATGATCATGACTAAATATTTCCCATTAATATGTAAAAATCAAACTGCTGGTTTCCTTTTGATTGAAGAAACACAAACAACAAGAAGTTAGGTTGAATAGTAACTGTTTTTGTATTGTCCTTTCAATCATTGATGTCAAAGAACACAAAATCATTCTTCCGTCATAATCAAAGAAAACAGAATTACATGGCACTTCTTGTAGTTCATCTTTGCTTTTATGTAGAAGACAATTATATGCCAAATACTTAGAAATTCAATATTTAACATCCAAGACAGTTTGGGTTGATTTTTTTCAAAGTTCATACTATTAACCCAAGGATGTAAATTTAAGGCAACTTAGTGTTCATGTCGTTTAAAAATCAAAATGTACATATTAGCGAAGATTTTAAAAATTAGTAACAATACAATAATACATTTCAAAATGTTAGTTCAGTGTTTTTTTCTGTTAATTGTCCTGTTGATACAGGCAAGAGTATTTTATATTATCACATAAAATGTAACGAGAGAGGTTCTTATCTATCCAAAAGACATAAAAATATATTTTATAAGCAGCAAATAGGATTCATAAATTGTATTTGGCCTTGAAACTATTCCAGATTATCATGATCGTATGTTAAAGGAGGGAACGCGAGTATTTATTTATCGTGTACATATGAGGAGTTACATCCTCCAAGAAAAAAATAATAAGTATTTAATTATTGTGTTTTTTTGGGGTTTTTTTTCTAAGACACAATGTCACTTTATTACGCATTGCGCGTAATATATATAATTATTATCTTTGTAATAAACTCAAATCACTTATGTAGATTCAAACCACAAATGCAAATTATATAAATATGTATATATCAAGTCCTGAGTGAACTAAATATGGCCATACAAAATGCATGTACATACTGACATTACGATTTGAACTTCACAACTTAATGATTTCAAAAAAAAAATCACGACTTTATAATTTCAATTATATGAACTCAAGATTTCAACTTTACGACTTAACGATGTCAACATACAAAATTCACGAATTCACGATTTGAATTTCATGGATTAAAGATTTCAACTTTACAAATTCACGATTTGAACTTTACGACGAATTCATTTTCATGATTTTACGTTCGGAGCTTCACGATTTCATCTTTGTGAATTCACGATTTCAACTTGAAAAATCTTGTAAAATCAAGAATCCGCGAATTCTAAATTGGGAATTTGTGATGCAAATTGGGATTTCAAGAGCCTGAAATCAAGAAGTTTAAATAAAAAAACTGCGAAGTTATAATTGTGAATACATGCAGTTGAAATGCGAGTATTCCGTATATTGTAAACACAAACTCACGAAGTTAGATTTGTGAATTCGAAAATATGAAATCAGGAATTCATTAAGTTTAAATGTCATTTAACCATTACATTATTTAACTACATCTTCAATTATAAAAGAACACTCCAAGTACAGTTTTCTGCATCCGCATTACATTCAACAATTAATGATTCAATCAAGTACATTCCAAGCACAGTTTTCTGTATCCGCATTATATTCAACAATTAATGATTTAATCAAGTGGCCTATTAAAATGAACGGAGTAAAATTAATAAAATGTTTACAACAATGATATTGATTAATATACAATGATAATACCAATTGTCTGACAACACAATCTACCCAAAAATCTCTTTCAGACATGTGGTGTTACTGCAATAAACTGCAATTAACCATGTGCACAAATGAGAATGACAGTGATTTATATTATTTACTGCATTTATTTGATGCATTGTAATCTATACAGCATACATGGATATCGTTTTTAAATGAATTAAGACACACAACTCATATTCGATATAGAACTTTCTTTCATTTATAATATACACATGACTGATTCATACAATAGTCAAGGGAAATTACGTCTAAAGATTCAACGAATATAAAACGACTGATGATTTCCCTTTCGTTACAGTAATAATTGTAAATCGTTCTTCATTTAATAAGAAGTAGAAATGAGTAGAAATTTTAAGGTTCGCATAAAATATACTATAAGAAGGAATATTGTCTCATTATCTTAACCAACCAAACAAATTCATACAATTACGAATCATACAATTGTCTGGTTCTTTGACAACTCACGGGGCAATGACTGTCGCTTACATTTTCCAGGACCGTCAATGAACAGGCTCATTCAAACAGTGCTGCAACTTTTGTAAATTTTGCCGTTTTGGATGTTTTAAGGGATTCCTTACTAAATTATATTTTATATTTACAAATTTGCATTCTTAAACATGATACGATAAATAATTTATAAAATATTTAAAAACTATAGGAATTTTAAGTAAAAAGTATAGCGATACGTAGATAGAATCACACTGGCGTCAATATGGTGTCGATACTTGTGCCGCTATTTAAACAACATAGTTTTAGGTTTCTGTTATTTGTAACATTGATTTTCCTTCCAAAAATGATGATCCTAAAATACAGTAAACAATACAGTAATTATTAAAGAAGAATAAAACTGTTTAAATAGTTATTTAATTGTCACTAAACTTTTCTTATATTTTTGAAGATGGTTTCTAAGAGAATTATCGACATATAGGTGAAAGTAAATCAAATAAATAACCATGTATCAAATGAGTGAGACTAAATAAAAGATTGGAGCACCACACTAAATACCGTATTCCGGTAAATACCGGACACGGCGCTTGAATGATAAAATGCTAAGATCCTGCTCTTTAAGCCAACGGAATGAACTTTTAAAGGTCTAATTCATCTTTTCACACCGATTTATGTATACTAATGAATGAAAAATTTGAAAATCGGCGAAAATAACGATATTGATAATGATTTCTGCAAGCGTCTAAAGGTACTGCTCCAATCCTGTATTGAGGTAAATCCGAACCAAATATCTAATTTACATAGAAAAGAATCACTTATTTATTTATTTTGTTATTTGTCAGTGATTTGTTCTTCTGAAGAATGATGTATGCAAAATTATTTTGTATCATATGTTGGCGCATAACATAATCATTTTTGTGTATTAAAGGAAGAAAATGCATGAAACTGTTTATCGTGTACCTATGTCCACAAAGAAGCAGATATATGTATTAAATTGATGTGTTGTTAATGCATGTTTTCCAAGTAACAATTGCACTTTATAACACATTGACTGCCTTTCAAATATAAAGGGCTCTGGAATTACTTTACAGTCTTCTTGAAATTAGAGAAGCCAATCAATGTTTTAATATGCCCTGTCGGACCGTATATGTCACGGAAAGTATATGTCACACAGCTGTCTTTATGTGTCATATACGTTTCTGTTATTTGGTAGAAAATGCCTGACCGTATATGTCACACATTTTACGCAGTAAACTAACAATATCATCGTCATTTAACCTACCTTCATAAACGTTAATACTACATTATCTTCATCATCATCAACAACATCATCATCATTATATCATCAATGATACATCATCATCGTAAGTCCACGCCGCCTTTCTTGTTATTTTACCAGTAAGATTACACAGTGAATGGCTTCGCTAAATAGTTTGGACATTATTAATATGTATTGACTTGAAGATAAAATATCGACTTTTTACGCCCCAACTCTGAGGAAGAGGGGAGGGATTTAAACTGTTTACTTGTCCGCGTGCCTCTGCCTGAGTGCATGCGTCTGTCCGTCAGTTGATATTTAGTGTTTCTTCATAAATGATTTAGTTAGGGTCATGAAATTTTACATGAACGTTGGTCAGCATGATGTTATTGTACATCTGGGATTTCGCTTGTCGATGCGGGCAGTCATGCCACAGTTATTGCCCTTGACTAATTCAAATCGAAAATTGTGTTGCGTGTAGCATCAACAGTATTTGAACTATGGGCATGGTCATGAACTGTGTAAGTTTATCTAAGCGCACAAACGTGATTTTATTGTGGCTGATTTGTGCCAAAATCGTGTTTTCGCCCCACGACCCGGCCAAGTGAAAAGTCGAGAATAAACAATTAAAATGACGGGGGTGCTGAGCGAAAACACGCTAATTAGCGAGAGCGCGGGCGAAGTTTGATAGATATAACTTCGCCCCGCGGGGGCGCGGAGCAAGATTTAGGAAATAAAACGTCAGGGGCGCGGAGTGAAATCACATTAGTTAGTGTGGCGGGGGGCGAATTTTTGAAAATAATACTTCGCCCCGCGGGCACAGTAATTAGCGTGTTTTAATACCGCGCCCCCCCCCCCCCCCCCCCCCAAGCGAAAAGTCAGGAATAAACATACCGTAAAGTGGTGGAGCCTCGAAGCGAAAACGCGTTTATTAGCGAGGGCGCGGGTGAAGTTGAATAAAATGTCATCCCCCGGGGGCGCGGTGCGAAATTTAGATGCAGAACAAAAACACGCTTATAAGCGGGGCGTAGGGCGAAGTTAGTTGAATAAAACTTCGTCCTGAGCCTCCGCTAATTAGTGTGTTTTCTCTTCGCGTCCCCGCCGTTTTATTTCTTAAATATTGCTCCGCGCCCCCGCGGGCAAAGTTTTATTTTTTACATTTTGCCCCGCGCCCCTTCTAATTAGCGTGTTTTCGCCCCCACCGTTTTAACTTGTTTTTCCTCGTCTTTTCGATTGGCGGGGTCGCGGGGTGAAAACACGAATGGCACAAATCAGCCACCATATGATTTTGACATTACAAATGACGTAACACCTCTAAAAAATATTATTTTACGCCGTGACTTAGAATAAGCAAAATCAAAACTTTTTTAATCACAAAAAAACGATTTTGAAAATTTTCATAAATCATTTTCTTCATGCTGCAAATCAAAAGTATAATTTTGCAGTGGTGCGCACAAGAGGAGATAGTATGAACGGCGTTCTGTTCACACTTCACATTCAAAACTTGCTCATTGTGGCGCCGTTATATGTCGCAATGCCGCTAAATGTCGCACTTGCCGCTAAATGTCGCACCATTGCCGCTAAATGTCGCAACCGCCGCTAAATGTCGCAAAATCAAATGTCGCAATGTAAACGTTTAATGTCGGACGAATTTCCCTTACCTTTAAATGTCGCAACACTACCGTTAAATGTCGCATGATGTAAATTCATGTTAAAATCATGATTAAAATTAGTATTATATTACTTTTTAACATTTTCATAGTTACTTTTATTGTAATTGCCATTACACAAATAGTATCTTTGTTTTACATGTTTTCTTTGATGAACCATTTCTAAATATCGAGGTTTTGAACTGCTATATAATGTATTCTTTACCCTAGAATGGATACAATTGATATTGAATTCTCAATAGACAAGCATTTTTCTTTTGTCTCCCATTTTCATTTGTAACCCTGATTGACAACGGATTAAAGGTATTATGATCTTGTCGCTCTCAGAATTTGCTTTAAATTATTTCATTTATTTTTTTATTCAAAAACTACCGATTTACTTTAAACGTGGCTTACTTGTTCACTATGATCATATGATGCAATATCGAAGGGCAAATAATCCTAGTGATATTTTGCAAAGTTATGCCCATTATTTCTCTAAGATGTTTTCGCTCTGATTAACCTTTTGGTTACGGCTAATTTCAAACATATTCATTTTAAACTTAAAATACTTATTTCATATAAAAGTAAAATACATTTCTGAAGGACAGATGATCCTGACAGATATTTCTGCTAATTTATTAAATCTTTTATATATTTTCCCAAAAAACATCACAAACATTCACTTTAAACTTCAAATATTGATTAAATATCAAGAAAAAAATCGTTTTATCAGAAATGGCAAATACGTGAAAAAAACACGCACTGTATGAAATGCACGGACAATACGAAAATCGAAAAAAAAATCATGTATCCTTAATCTTGTAGCATTACTCACAGGTTTGCGCTTTGACATTGTGGCAAGTGATATTTTACTCGCAAAGACGCCCTATACTATTAAGATTCTCGGAAAATATCATTTAATTAGAATACAAATAATTGGTCAAGCTCATATTGGCCTTGCTATTTGGCTGGAGACAGCAGATAATGAAGGCTTTAATATCATTGCTTAATCTGTAACGCTTCATTATAAATATTTCAATGAAATTAAATCTGGCATTTTTTGAAATCACAAGACAAACATTATATATATGTAACGACGATATTGGTTAGATATCTGTAATCACTTTTATGCTCGTATATTTTTTGTCACGAGTTTGATATGAACTTTTTTTATTATCATGTCCTAATGCGCATGTCGAGTAGGTCATAGTGAAGTTCAAATGACCATAAATACAACACATACGCTCTATAGAGTATCTATTTTAAGATATTTTTAAGAACATTATTGTTCAAAACAAACTTGCAACAGATGTGTAAAGAAAACATCTTTTTAATTTATTTCAACAATAATACAAAAAAAGCATTGATGCAAAGCAACCAAGAAATGCAGCAAGTGAAGATAAACTAGTAGACATCTGATGACAAGATATTCTTATAAACTGTTCAATGGTTATTGTTCCACAGGAAATTGAAATTCTATCAATATTAACGATAATATCCAAAATATACAGATCTATAATATCGAAAATGTACCCCCCCCCCCTATATGGTATAAGTTTGGGGATATCTATTGATATAATCATTAAATACATTCATTTATAGCTCGGCTTTAAATGAATGCAGTTATCTGGTTCCCATTAAAGGGAGAGAACTCGTCCGGTCTTGTTGCTATAACCACGTGTTGTGCGTGACGTCATAATTAAATCTGATGTCATCGAGACCATGCACGTCTCGAGAAATTCAAGCAGGAATATGGAACGCCATAGCTGCCTCATGTTGTTACATTTCGTTTTATTTTTCCCTAAAAGCGTATTATTATCTATAATAGAAGTGTTGGCTTGCCAACGTTTTATGAGAACCTGCAGTCTTAACGAAGTCTTATTATGTCAAATATTCATTTTCTCTTGTCAAAACGTAGTGCTGACTTGTCTAAACACTGTCTTATTATTTCAAAACGTCATGTTATCATGTGCAAATCCGATGTTAACATGCCGAATGGAAGTCTTAATATGTCTAACATGCACGCCATCTTCTCGAAATAATATTTTAATATGTCTGAACATAGACTTGTTTATGAGTGAGTGCTGTCCTGTTTTGTCAAACTGTTATGTTGCTTTGTATGAGGTGGTGTTATTCTGTCTTATTGTGCCAAAACATCATGCTTTCTTGTCTAAAACTGTTGTTATCCTGTCTAAAAATATACTTATTATGTGAAATACTAATGTTGACTTGCCAATAAATTTTGTTTGTTCATGAAAACGTTATTTTATTATGTCAGACAGTATTATTGACGTGTCGAAAGATGGTATTGACATGTCTAAACACTGCCTTATTTTATCAGATCGCCATGCTATTTTATCCAAATTGTATGTTAACCAGCCTAAACACCGTCTTATTATGTGAAATAATGGTGGTATCTTTACAAATTATGGTTATGAACTGTTAAAACGCTATTTTGATTTGTCAAACTGTCATGCTATTGTGTCCAAATGCAGATTCAACTTGTCTATATTCGTCTTATTAATATGTGAAATAGTCATATCATCTTGTCGAAATGTGCTGATGACTTGTTTAAAATTACTATCTTTTTTGTCAAAGTGTTATTTTATTTTGTCAAGGTTCGGTGTTAATTTTAGTAAACATCGACCTTTTATGGTGAAGTTCAAATGTGGTGTTAACTTGTTGAAACACAGTATCATTATGTAGTACAGTGGCGTGAACATGCCAGTTTATGACGTTAACATGTCGAAATACCATCCCATTATGTCAGATAATCGTGTTATCCTGTCCAGATGCGATGTTGTCAAAATTTAGTATCACGTGACCAGAGCCCGCGCGGAGCATGAAAAGATAGAGCAAAAAAGATAACGGGACAGTTTAGCAAAATCAGACAGCGCTTTCTCAAGACAGAACTAAATTTGAACAAATTTACAAAAATATCAGACATAATAAGACTGTTTCTGTGTTTTACAAGAAAACATCACGACAATATAACACTTCTGTTTTACATTATAAGAAAGTGTTAAGACAAGTCATTACCACATTTCGACAAGATACCGCAACTTTTTTACTTTATAAAACTGAGTTTTAACCAGTCAAAACCGCTTTTTGACAAAATAGCATACAGTTTATCATAATAAGGTATGATTTAGCCCAGTCAACACACCATTTCGGCAAGATACTTCGAATATTTGATATAAATAGACAACTCAGTAATGTACGTTGGCAAATTAACACAGTAGTTGTTTGACACAATAAGACAATGTTAAGGCATTTAAACACCGTATTTGACCAAAATAGCATGACAGTTTGATAAGATAAAGCTGTGCTTTTACAAGTCAACACCAAATTACCACAATAGAACAATACTGTTTCAAATGATCAGACAGTCTTTAAACAAAACAGCTCCACAATTTGACCAAATAGCGCGACTAGTTGACATAATATGACACATTTCAGACAAGCCAAAACGACATTTTGACATGATAACACTACTGTTTGAAAAAATTAAACAATCTTAACACAAGTCAACATCACATTTTGAAGATATAGGACTACTGTTCTGCATAATAAGGCAATGTTTAGACAAGTCGACAAATTACAATGGCATTACAACGCTCATATTTGACATAATAAGACGCTTTCTCGGCAAGATAAAAAGAAATGTAATAACATGAGGCAGCTATGGCGTTCCATACAGGAAGGTCGACATTTTGCTTTTTCTTACAAAATATTTTGAAATTGATATAAGATTTATTTATCAGGACAATTATTGAATAAGATTTCTTTCTACTTTTAATGGTAGATTAATATTGAATATCTACTTATTTCATAAATTATATCTTGATCTTGTTGTGTACTGTAAATAACGATTATTATTGATCAGCAGTCAGAATGCTAGATATACGAGGGTTGTTCGGAAAATTCTGGGAATTTTGTCATATCTCCTATATTTTTTGTTTCTAAGACGTAATATTTTGCACATACTAAGATTAGCATATCACGGAACTATTACTAAAAATTGAATAGAATCAGACAACAATAGCCGGAAAAAGGAGTAACCAGAGCAACACTATAACGCCGCACCGGTGCAGTCCGACTCTAAAGAAAGGTATAACGCGCTACACTAATAATATTTCGTAATTTTGATAACGTAAAAAATGCGCGAAAACGCTGGTCAGCAGCGGAACGTCATGACGTCATTTCCTGAAAATAACATATCGTTATTTAAATTCTCAACGGATCAACATTGTTTTAAAGTTGTTGCCCAGAGCCACTGAGTAAACAACATGACGTCGAATTGCGAAGCATCGTGAAATTTTGTGTTGCGCTGGAAAAGTCTTCCACAGAAACAATGAAAATGATCAATTCTACAGGAAAATACAAGAAATGCAGTCCGGCTACAGTGTATAGATGGCATGCTCGTTTTAAAGAAGGAAGAAACTCGATCGAAGACGATCCTAGATGCGGTCGGCATTCTGTTGTTGCATGTTCAATTAAGGACTCGGTAAAAGACATGATAAATTGCGACAGAAGAACGACAGTTAGAGCTATAGCAGATGAACTTTGCGTATCAGTTTCTACTGTACATGGAATACTTACAAAAGAGCTCGGTATGTCTAAAGTGAGTGCACGTTGGGTACCACGGTTGCTAAAGGACAATGAAAAGGATTGTCGGGTGCGATGCTCTCAGGCATTTCTATCACGCTATGACGCCGAAGGTGATGAGTTCTTAGACAGAATAATAACAACTGACGAAACTTGGCTCCACCACTTTGATCCAGAGACTAAGGCTATGTCATCGGTATGGAAAACCCCGCGTACACCTCCCCCAAAGAAAGCCCGGATGCAGAAAAGTGTTTATTTTCTTCATGGACCGGCACGGGGTGATTCTGCAACACAGAGTTCCGGATGGTCAAACTGTCATGGCGGCTTACTATTCAAAGGTAACTAAAAATATATATTTCTAATTATAATATACTAGTATTTTAAAACATATTTATTGATAAACATATAATATTATAAACATAATATTTATAAAAAGTAAACATTTAAAATATAAAAGTTTTGAGTAAGATAAGTGCAAATCAAATTTTTAACCGCATGCGTTTTTTACAGGTTCTGAGGCGGGATCTCGTTAACGCGATACGGAAGAAGCGCCCCCCACATGGACCATGACCGCATCATACTTCATCAAGACAATGCGCCGGCCCACAGAGCGGAATCTACCCAGTTAGAGATCAGGGTGCCGTTTTATCAACAAAGACGGTCGTAACTGCGATCTTATCTTACGACCGATACTTACGACCGAGCTTACGATTTCCACATGACCGTTTTAT
>NW_026862555.1:0-11422 GCF_026571515.1 Ruditapes philippinarum
ATAAAAAGTGGGTGCACTTTTCCACCTTTACAAAGGTATATTTGTTTCAATTTTTAAAAGAAAAAAAATTTTTTTATAAAACGTATGACATTAAGATTGAAATTTGTTAACCCTATCTTTTTGGCTGGTAAATAAATCTTGCCGTTCTTATGATCTGTTCTATTTTATTTCTTTTTAAGTGTAAAAACCCCGTAATCCCACTTACTAAAAAATTGATGTCAAGTTTATGACGCTGATAAATTTAAAAATACCCTTTTTATTCCATACATCCCTTAAAAATGTTTTTTAATTTCAAAAAACTTATTCCCAAATTTTTTTGTTTTGTATCCCAACTTATTACATGTATAAAAATTTTATATTTTGACCATTTGGTTTTTCCAAAAATTATCATTGTTTATTTTTAAAAACTTTAAAACTACATGTTGTTAGAACGTTTTTTTAATTTATTGTAAAAAACTCATGCTTTATATTTAGATAAAAAATTTTTTGGAATGATCTTTTTTGGGTGAATTTTGCTAGATTGTTTAAACTGTAGAAAAATGGAAGCCCTATTCAAACAAACTTTTAGTTAATTTTATTGGGTTACATTTTTTTTTACCTTTCCCCTTCTTTAATCATAATTTTCCCTTTTTAGTCACCCAGTGATTTTTTAAGTCATCAAAAATTTTTGGGGATTTTAAATTCAATTTGGGGAAAATTAAGTGATTTTTTTGGAAAGCTTGGATTATTAATTATTTTTGTGGTTTTTTATTGTGGGAATTTATTCTAAAGTGTTTTTTGGTTTAAAATTTGGGGTTTTAAACTGTGCTATTAAAAAAGGGAAATCTTTTCCAGGATATCCCTGAATTAGTTTTTAACTTTTAATTTGGACTTCAGGTTATTTGTACAACAAAAATTTGTTTTTTTAAATTTTCTTTAAAAAATTTTTTCTGTAAAAAATTTGTTATTTTTAAACAATTTTGGTTCCCTGGCTTTTTTTTTCTCGTTCGCCTGGCTCGTAACAGAATTGGGGGGCTTTTTCCGGGGATTGAATATTTTTTTTTGGGTTTACATTTTTGGGAAAATTATTCCCATTTATTTTACATTTTATTTCCCGTTTTTCTCACCCTGAGTTGATTTTCATGTTTTTTCTATTAAGTGTCCCTTTCTTTTTTGAAATTTTTAAAAAACATCACCCCCCTGATTTTAAAAACCCCAAGCAGCAAGCAGTAAAATGTTTTTTTTAAAAATTTAAAAAAAGTTTGTAGCTGCCCCCTTCCCCAGGAGGTATTAAAATTTGGTAAAAAAAACTGATTGCTCTTTTCTTGAAAAAAAGGTAAAAAATTTATTAAAAATTAAATCTTAATGCGTAAACAAAAAATTAAAAAATCTTTCTGATTCATTTTTGTGGATGAAAAAATTTTTTTTGGAAAAAGATGCATTTTTCCTCAGATTTTTTAAAAAAGCACCCCTAAAATTTTCCCTGAAAAAAAAGAAAAAAGAGTTTTGAATTAAAAATTTTTAAATTTGAACTAAAAAAAATGCATTTTTTGGAAAAAAAAGGGAAGAAAGACATTTTAAAAAAAAAAAAGGGGAAAAAGAAAAAAAAAGGGAAAAAACAGTTAGAAAAAAAAAGGGAAAAAAAGGGAAAGGGGAAAAGGCGTTTTGAAAAAGAAAGAAAAAGAGGAAAATTGGGAAAAAGAAGGAAGAGGGGAAAATTTTTCAGTTAAAATGAGAAATTAGAAATCAAAGAGAGAAAAATTTCAGTTTGAACATAAAATTAAAATTAAAAATTTTGATGCCCCAAAAAATATTAGGTTGTTCCCCCTTTCCAAAAAAAAAGAAGTTGTTTAAGTTTTTTCCTTCTTTTTGAAAAAGTTGCTAAAAATTTTAAAAGGGGCCAATAGAGCACTGGACCTTTATTTTTTACAGAGCGCCCTTAAACCCGGGGTAAAGTCGTAAAATCAAATAAAACAATTTACTTTTCGAAAAAGCTCAAAATTTTTTGAAAAATGAAAAAGAATTAATTCGGGAAAGGTTAGGAGTTAGTCCCGAGGGCCTACAGGAAAAAATTTCAGAAATTTTTAAGAAAAAAAAGTGGTAAAACCCCCAATGTCAAATTTTTGCAAGGAAGAAAAAGAAAAAATTTTTTTGGACGGTGGGGGTCTACCCTAAGAAAATAAAAAAAAATTAGGGAAAAAGCCCAGACGGGCTCTTTGAAAATTTTTAAAGGGAAAAAAAACGTTGTTTCACTCAGATTTTTTAAATTTTTCCTTTAGAAAAAAAAACGGGGTAGAAATTTTTAGAAAAGCTCCCCCGTTCTAGCTGATGATTAAATTTTTAAAACCCCAAAAAGGGTCTCTTTTATTAAAAAAGGGAAAGCCCACCCCCTCACTTTTAATTTCCCAAAATTTAAAGTTTTTTGGTTTAATATATCTGGTTTTATCTAGTCAGTCAAATACCCCCAAACCAAAGTCATTTTTGATGAACTTTAAAGGGTATAACCCCTTTTATCCCCGTCCTAAAAATGCAATTATTCCCAAAAGAAAACGGGACATCTTTTTTTCCTGATTGCTTTCCCTTTAAAAAGGGGGAAAACAGCAACGTGTTTGAGGCCAAACCCCGGGTCTTACCATTTTCAAGGTTGAACCTCGTTTTGTATTGAAAACCCAATGCAATTTTTGGGGTTTTCAAAGAACCCAAGTCTGTTTCTTAAGGAAAGATTTATAACCCTTTCCCTTTTTCGGAAGGTTCCGTGTCACTTATGGGTTTGAAAACTTTGCCCACCTACTCCTATTAAAAATTTTAAGAGACACAGGGGGTTTCCCTAAATCTCTTTTTTTTTAGCAGATACACTGCCTTTTTCTGAAAAAAACTTCTTCTGGATCTGGGATTTCCTTATTCAGGGTTTTAGAGTTTTGGTTTTTTAATGCCCCTCTCCATAATATTTATTTTTCCTTTCAGATTTGGAAACTGGGCCGGTGGCTGTAGGTTTTAAAGATTTTTCTTACCCTTTAAAGGTTTTTTCATTTATTTGCTAGGGGAATGAATTAGCTGGAGATAAGGTAGTGGTTAATCCACTTTTTAACTGACACTCCCTTTTTGGATTTAGATATCTGGGCCCCTTGAGCAAGAAATTTTCCTTTCCTTTACCCCTTTATTGTGCAGTTACCCCGAGCTATGGCTAAGAAAGGGCCCTTCAAGAAGGGTTTAATTTTTGTTTTAGGGTATTGACTTAGCGATACTTTTTTTAGGTCAGTCTTTTTTATAATGAAAATCAATTTTTTTTTCTCACCCCTACTCTGCCTTTAAACCAGACAGAAAATTTTTTTAATGCCAAATTTTTGAAAAAAGCAATTTAAAAAAAAAATTCATCAAATTTTTAAATCTGAAAACCCGATTTGGGAAAAAGGAAAAAAATTTTTTACCAAATTTTTAAAATTTTTTTTTTAAAAATATTTTTTTTGGGGTTTCCCTTTCTGGTATAAATTTTCCCAATCTTATTTATTAAAAAAAAATTTTTAAAAAATAACAAATTAAAAAAAATTTAAAAAAGGAAATTTTTTTCCCCCTTTTTTTTTTTCCTTAAAGGAAAACCTTTTTGGTTTTTTGGGGGGTTTTTTTTAAAAAAAAAAAAGGGGGAAATTTTTTAAAAAAATTTTTTTTAGCCTTCCCCCAAAAAAATTTTTAAAAATTTTAAAAAAAATTTTTAAACCCAAAATTTTTTTTTTTTTATTTTTTCCTTTTTTTAAGGGTTTTTTTTTTTAAAAATTTTCCCTTTTTTTTAAATTGGTTTTTTTTTCCCCCCCCCTTTTTAATTTTAAAACCCCAATTTTTTAAAAAAAAAAAAAAGGGGTTTCCCTAATTTTTTAAAATTTTTTTTTTTTTAAATTTTTGAATTTTTTTTTTTTTTAAAAATTTTTTTTTTTTTTTTAAAAAATTTTTTTCCAAAATTTTTTTTTAAAAAAAAATTTTAAAAAAAAAAGGAAAAAAAATTTTTTTTTTTGGGGTTTTTTTTTTTTTAAATTTAAAAAAAAAACCCCCAATTTTTTTTAAAATTTTTTAAATTTTAAAAATTTTTAAAAATTTAAATTTTTTTTTTATTTTTTTTTTTTTAAAAAAAATTTTTTTTTTTTAAAAAATTTTTTTTTTTTTTTTAAAAAAAAATTAAAAATTTTTCAAAAAATTTTTAAAAAAAGAAAATAAATCAAAAAGGGAAAAAAAGGGGGTTTTAAAGGGGGGGTAAAAAACCCTTTTTTCCCCCAAAAAAAAAAAAAATTTTTTTTTTTAAAAAAATTTGGAATTTTTTTTAAATTTTCCCGGGGCAAAAAAATTTTTTAAAAATTTTAAAAATTTTTTAAAAAAATTTATTTTGACAGGGGATAGCAAAATGAGAAAAACCCCTATATTTTTTTGAAAAACCCTCTTTCCAAAAATCAATGTTCAATTAAAATCTAAAAAGGTTTGGGAAAATTTTAAAAATTTCTGACCGGGTTTTCAGCGAAGTTTTTAAAAATTTCTTTGATATTTCTGAAAAATCTGGATAAAAAAAACTTGCTCATTTTAAAACCCGGGTCGAAACGAGTTTGAACTAAAAACAGCTTTTTTTTGAATATGAACACTTATTTCCTGATTTTCCCCACACGAACTAAACAAAATACTTTCATGACGTCTTTTTGAAAATTTAAAACCAAAAAAAACAGCTTTCCTTTATAGAAAAAATCCTGTAAAAAAAAAAAGTACCTAAGAAAAAGAAGTTCAGTTTATTTTTTGGGGATAATGATTTTTATTGAACCAAGTAAAAAGAAAATTACACCCTCTCCATTATTCTTGTACCGAAATCAAATGGAAAAATATTTGAAAGTGTACAGGGTTATTTGGGAAAGTGAACTCTGTAACCCCAAAAAATGATTTCATTTCCCCCTACCAAAATTGTGACTGTATTTTAAAAAAATTGGAAAAGCCCCAAAATATGTAAAAGAAGTTTTATCTTCTAAAAGGATTCTTTGGGAAAATTCCACTTACTGAAGAGCTAAAGAAATATCAAAGGGCCTTTTTTAAACCAGACGGGCCCATATTTAATAAAAAAGTCATGCCCTTTTTTTTATGAAAAAAAAAACCAGCAACTTTTCAGAGACTTATAAACATGGGAAAATCTTTGGGGTACACGGAGTGACGATACCCCTTTTATGACGCAATCACTTTTCTGGATGGGAAAGGGAAGGGAAAAAAAACAATAAAGAGCACCTTCGACCCAATTAGTGATGCCCCAAAAATTTAATTAATCTTTTTCCCAAAAAATGGGAATTTTTTCATGGCCCAATTTTTTTAAAATTTTTTTTGGAAAAGTAGTGGGACAGGGGAAAGTAAAACCAATAGAAGCTAAGGCAAAGCTATCTCTGAATTTCCCCTTTGGCCCACTTTAAAAGACAACTTTTATGCGATTTCTTGGTATGGGAGGGGTTTTCCCCCTAAAAATTTTGTAATAAATTTTTGGGTTAATTTTCAGAACCATTGAACCCAAAATTTGTTAAAAAAAAAAAAAAAAAAAAACAAATTCATTTTGGAAATGACAAGTTTTCAAATTGGGCAAAATTTTAAGCCTTTTAAAGGGCCCTACTTAAAATGCCCCCAGTTTCTCTTGGCACCAGATTTTAATAAAAAATTTTTAAATTAGCTGTTTTGATGCTAGTGGGCATAGGTGGGTTTGGGAAATGTATTGATCCAAGAAGGGAAACCCAAAGGTGTTGACCATCCTGTTTTTTTAACTTTTTTTAAAAAGTTTTTAAAGAAAAATCAGAAAAAATTACTCTACTATAGAGAAAAGGGGTTGCCTTTTCTCTTATTCTTGTATTCACATTTTTTTAAGTTTATTTTAACTTCTTTCAAAGATGAATCTAGAGAAAAAATATATTTTTAAAGTTATTTTGTTTTATTTTCATTACTATTTGCAATATTATAACACATATAGTCAACAAGTTATCTTCAACCACGGAATAGGAGAGAACGAGTTTATAGTGTCATCGGTAAAGTTAAGTTATAACCAGTGTTTAACTGTTTTAACAGCTATACTGGACATGCAAATACCATGGTGTACAAAAGACGTTTCTCAATGTGTTACATGCGTTTTGTTTGCGGAACATTTGAGCATGTGCAGGAGCCTGGGTCAGTACTTGCACATCGCTCTATGATCGGTAAGTCCTATACTGTTATCAATACAATGAATTTATGAACAATTTCACAATAAAAAATACATATTGTTTATGTTATGAATACATTATTAATATTTATACAACTTTTATTGAAAACATATGTTCCGTATTTTTACTAGACAAAGTGTATTGCCGGACTACTTTCTTCTAAATTCGGCGAATACACACAATTAAAGAGAACTTTCGAACCGTAAGATGAAAATAGAAAGAAAACTATATAATAAACAAAAAATACAAGTTAACAAGTTTAGTTCTTGGTAAGACATTTATCATGTTTCATTCGGGTGTAATAAAGTAGTATAAATTAGTATACTGCTTTTGGTTGTCTGTGTTGTAAGACAAACTGACACTATTAAGGGCATACATGGTGATGGTTGAGGAAGAACCCACTTCCACTTACAGTGCATTGTTTCAGGCGTGTGATGTACAATTCAAACATAAATTATAAATTGGAAACATTCCTGTTATTAAAAGAAAACGCGCTGTTTATAAATCGATTCTATATGAAACTTGATGTTCGTCATGCACTGGTTATTACATTAATATTTCAATAGAAAAGACCATTAAAATAAATAAAGAAATTGTTAAGTTATGTTACAAAACACAATAAAACAAAAAAATATTGATAACTGTTAAGATAAATTATGTCCAGCATTTTACGTGGACGCACTTTCTTTTAACACACAATTTGTTTTAATCCTGAAGTTATTGCAAAAAAAAAATGTTCGGGCGGTGAGGTATTTTAAAGTTGATTTCAAAGTAAAAGATTTAACACCAGTTATGAAGCTGTTGAAGCTGCTATTATTTAGGTAAATTTTGCAACCCACATCAAAGTTAACTATTTACATATGGAAAATATGTAGAAACTATTTATTTTGCAAATGTAAAGCCGTAATAAAAAAGTAGTTGTTGCATCTTAAAAAAATCATCAAAAATAACTTTTGTTGGCAGGATATCTCCAATAAAGTATTGGCATTTTAAACAGTATTTCCGCAGATGATAGCAAATGTGCAAAGAAAATGGGCCCAATAATTTGATAAACAAATCTGCGTCAAATGTGCAACTTTTATTAATTGCTTCCTGCCATTTCACATGAAACAGGCTGTGTGCATAGGTCAGTTGGGAAAGCATCGGACATGTAATCCAGGGGTCGCTGTATTGATCCTCGGTCTTGATCTTTTCTTGTTATTTGTTTTGAACAGCCGATTCAAAGAATTGATAAAACTGATAAAATATAACATAAATGGGAAATTTTTAAAAAATAATTAAAAGTATGTATGAAAATATAAAATCTTGTATTGAAACATCCCAAGGTATGTCTGAATTTTCCCAAGTTTGATTGGGGTCCGGCAAGGAGAAAATTTATCCCCAATACTATTTTCAATTTACCTGAATGACCTTGACTCCTTTTTATCGGAAAATAATGCACAGGGAGTAACCTGCAACATTGACAATGAACAAGATATATCAATAATTTACCTAAAACTATTTGTTATACTATATGCTGATGATACAGTTTTGATGAGTGACAATGAAACAGGCCTACAACAAGAGTTAAAATTATTTGAACAGTACTGTACAAATTGGAAATTAACAGTAAATACATCCAAAACTAAAATAGTTATTTTCGGATCAAGACTAAGAAACAATATTCCAAAATTTAAATTTAACAATGATGAATTAGAAATAGAAAATGAATATAAATATCTGGGACTATACTTATCAAAAACTTGTAAGTATAAGAAAACTAAAGAACACATAGCTAAACAAGCAACTAAAGCAATGTACATGTTACTAAAGAAAATTAGACATTTAGATTTATCTTTTGACATACAAATAGACTTATTCAATAAAACTATTAGGCCAATCCTACTTTATGGTAGTGAATTGTTTGGTTTCAGCAACATGAACACTCTGGAAAAAGTACAATTGAAATTTTTTAAACTCATCCTTAATTTAAAAAAGTCAACACCATCCTATATGATTTATAGTGAACTAGGAATAATTCCTCTAAATGAAGAAGCAAAAATTAGAATGATATCATACTGGTGTAGATTGTAAAATAATAATAATGATACAAACAATAAACTATCTACTTAATTATATAAAATTCTACTAGCCCTCAAAAACCAAAGAAGTGTCAAATCAAAGTGGTAAGACTATATTCAAAGTTTAATAGAAACAAACGGTTTTAACAATATATGGTTGAACCAAGACAGCGTCAGTCTTAAATGGTTCTCACTCGCCTTCAAAAGAAACATTATAGATCAATTTTTCCAAACCTGGAGCTCAACAGTTAATAACTCCACAAATTTCATGTATAAAACAATTAAGCATAGCATACAACTAAATAAATACTTTACAATAATCCCAAACTATTACTGTCAAATAATAACACGATTCCGCACAAGAAACCACAAATGTCCCATTGAGGTGGACGCTATCATAATATACCAATAATGAAAGAATTTGCTTCCTATGTAATCACGGAATTGGGGATGAATATCATTATATATTTAGAATGCCACACTTTAATGATAGTAGAATTAAGTATATAAAGCCTTACTACTACAACAACCACAATACACTCAAATTTGACCAACTTTTCAATACTGAAAATAAAATAGAGCTAATTAAACTGAGTAAATTTATTGAAATTATCACCAAAACAGTAAAAACTTATTACACATGAGTTTGATAATTACAACTAAATCAAATTAAGACATAAGATATGTAATATAAATAGGAAAATAAAAATAAACCATTTTATATGTACTTATTTCATACCCAGTCAGTAAGATTAAAGAAACTAACATATAAATACATGAAGTACATGTATGTATTATATAATACATCAACATGTTAAATGTACTGTACAATATATGATGTAAAGTTATAAATTGTATTAACATTATTAACTTACCTATATATGAATAATATTAAGATTGAAAACTCAATTTATAGACCTATGTATGTAAAGTTGATTCAGATGTCCATTTATATTGTTTTCTTTTTGCCTTGTTGCTATTTTACTGCATTTGCAGTATATTCTTTACACATACATTATTATTACTAATTAATTAATTTTCTTTTGCACATAAGGATGTCGGTTTTTTGTATTTTTTGTTTGTTTGTTTGTTTATTTTTTTTTTATTTTTTTTTTACTCTTTATTGTTTAACATCCTTAACATTTATCTTATATTATTATCTCATAATGAGACATATTGTGCGAAACATTAATGAATAAATGAATAATTGAGTAAATGAATGAATAAATAAATAGACTATTTTAATTTTACATAATCATATTAATGTATGTGTTCATTTAATGTATATTTTTGCTATTGAGATTGTTCCTTACTTCAATACTGTATAATTATAAATAAATAAACCAGACAGTAGGTACAGTACTGTAAGTTGGTAAAATATTTGAAGGATGATGCTAAATTTTTCGGAATATCTTTTTATAAAAGAACAATTCAAACACATGGAATCATTTTGCATATTGCTGTAACATTTTTTATGCACTCTATTATAACTACTGTATTGTTCTAAGTAAATAAATATTATGATTCACTTAGAAAAATATTTATACAATTCTTTACCATTTAATTTTCCATAATACTTCGGATATATATTTTTTGCTGTCACTAACATGCATTTATATTGTACAGGACAAAGTTTGTTTAAAAACTTGAAGGAAATAAATACATTTTCAATGTTAACAAATATTTACTGTAGTTTGGAAAATGCATTTCAATGAAAAATTCGCGTTCACTAGAATTAAAATCCAAATTGTTGACAAGAAAAACTGCCAGTTTAGCAGCCCTTCAAATTTTGCTTTCGTTAAAGGACTGTACATAGTGGCCTGCTCATCAAATTGGACGGCATGCACAATCCCTATACGTGTAAACAACTCAACAAAAATAATAAATAAAAATAAATTCACTTACCTATTTCTACAGTTGTTATGCTTGCCAACGGGAGATTGTGAGCATCTTATAATTAATCCATCAAATAGAATTCAAATGAACACAGTTCACTGATTCGGAAAATTATTCCAAAAATGAATTACTGCCAGTTTCCACAGACAACAATTAATAACCCAGTACGAAGATGTCAACTTCTAACCCTTAATCAGATTACGTGTGATTAAGTCCGAGACAGAAAATATATCCACGTTTTCCATGATATTAAACCTCAACCTGACACAATGACACAATTACTGCATAACCTGACTGACCTACATGACATAAGTAATGGTTTACACGTGTGTAAATCAATCGACCAATCAAATAACCTGATTAAAATATCTACAGACCGAGGTTGCGCATTATTAAAAATCCATGAGTATGACTAGAATGGACTGGTATCAATATCATTAATTACAGAATAGATTTTTTTTTCACTTTCGTATAAATTCCTTCAAAGATCTTAAATAAAGTTGTCCTCTGTGTTACGTGTATTATTAGAATTTATTTCTCGATGTCTATGTATATTACATACGGAGATATATTTAATAAAACTTGAAACTTGAAACTTGAAAAAATCATATCGGATTAACATTTGATAATTTTGTCGTATTAAAATAAAAAATGTTAAATATTTTTTTTTTTTTGGTGGTTTTTTTACTTTTTTTAATGGAAAAGGATTTTTAGGCCCGGCATTTTTTTTTTAAAGGGGGTTGACTGACCGAAGAGATTTGACAAAACATGTGTGAAACAACCAAATAACTTTAATCATATTTTTGTATTTTCTATTTGCCATTTGACTGCTCCTTTTGTTGCATTATGTAGACTTACTATACTCTTCCTGCCAAAGTTGCGTTTCGAGGACAGTGCAGTGACAGCAAGTCATGCTGAGCTTTCATTCAGCACTACCTGTACGATGCTTTACTCCTGGATGTTCTACCAATGATGTAGAAAATGATGCATTTATGTTTGAATAATAACCCTACAATATTTGAAATTTTGTCAATTTATACAGAATAGAATTATTTTATATGTGAAGGTAGACTGTTCGTGTACGTACTGTTTAGACAATACTAATTAATTGTCATTTACTGGTAAAATTTGAATAAAATGGCTATCGAATGCTATCGGTATTCAATAATATAGCTGAAAATTGCCGAAAGAATGTTTTTGCATAAAATCTTTTTAAACTGTTTTATTGCTAACAATTATTTTGTTAAAGTAAATGTATTTACAGAAGCAAAAGACTGTCTTGAACGT